>NC_058085.1:49331934-49633208 GCF_014858855.1 Bufo gargarizans | reverse complement strand
GACACAGAGGAAGAAATGTACAATTTCAGACTGAGCAAGAGGTATCACTACAAAACCCTGATCATTTGCTCACCCCGGCCATGATGTTCAACGTTTCCAAAGACCCATAACCCTAAGTTTGCAAGTTTTATATCTGGTCACACCTCCCAAATCTTTGTTGCCTTGTAAGTGGAACCCTTAAACCTGCCATGTGGGTGTAAACTGGTCCCATTACAGAGACTAAAATAAGCCTGGAGGTCTTGGAGATCTCTTGTGACTGTAAAATACATTTTCGGTAAACTGACATGGACATATGGGTGGCTATGTATGGGGTCATATCCACTGACAATCAGATTACAATAGATGTCGGCAGTGAGAAGATGAGATTAAAGGAAAGCTACTCTAGGCGATGAAGAGGCACCAATAACTCCTTAGTAATTCCAAAACACTAGAACTTTATTGATGATGTGAGCACCGGACTCAGGATTCAGTCCTCACATTTTTTGCCAATGATTAACCATTACTTTGCCAGTAAAATGTACAGTTGGGACATCTCCTTTCTCAGCAGAGATTACTCTTTTTTTCCTGTGGGAATTAATACTAATCTTTAGAGGAACTTATTTCCCTAAAACTTCTTGTGTATGAGAAGGTATTTTTTGTATTGTTATTATTTATGGTGCTTGGAGTAAAATAAAAAGAACACTATGCATTTTCCTGAGCACTTTATCCTCTGACCACCAATACCGTATAATATACCTTACAAAAGTGTTATTTCCATTAAAGTGTTATTTCCATTTCAGACACTGGGGGCATATCGCTAGAATTATAACATAGCCCACAAAGACCTGGAGAGCGCACCGCGCATGTGCATCCGCCCTCCATTCATTCCCATGAGAGCGCTGAAAAAAAGCCGAACACAGGCTCTGCTACTTCTGTGATCCCTATAGAAGTAAATGGAGCGGTGCATCTCCCATTCATTTCAATAGGACTTACAATAGCCTCTGCTATTTGCGGTGCTCCCATAGGAGCGGTGCTCCCTCTGGGACTTTGCAGGCTACATTCTAAGTATAGGTGCGGGTCCCAGAGGTGGGACCCGCACCTATACTTAGAATAAGACATTGGGGGCGTATCCTATCAGACATTGGGGAAATATCCTAGCAATATTCCCCCAATGTCTGAGATGGAAAAAACCCTATGGGGGCAATTTTTTTTATTATTCCATTGTACTCATTTAAGCTAAGAATCATTTATTTCAATTGGTCTTTATTTAAACTTATGAGCCCCTTTCTCTGTTCAGCCTTGAGATTCTCGAGTAGCATGCTCTGTGTTTTTACACAGCTCAGCTGTTGGCTTCTTATCTCTGACCTCATAAACACTCATTATAGCTCAATTCTTATCTTAATGATAAGAATGGGGCTTAAATAAGTGTTTTTGTGCTATTAGTAATTTAGAGATGAGGGTTGTTAGGTAACAGGCACAAAGTGAAAATATAAAAACACTAAATGCAATCGCACACTGCAACCAGCACTCTGCCCTGCCTTTATGCTGGATGTTGAATAAGGCATTGGTGTACATTTTGGCCAAAGCGTAATAAGCCACTCACCACGTCAAGGTCGCCTTCATGAGTGGTCCCTAACACTAGTTCCTACCTTTTATGGGCCATGACAGCCACATAAAGTCCAGGGAGCGCAGGCACAGCATGCACGCCAAGCACATTCTGCTTTTAACCCCGTCCGGTGCCATTACAGCTTTCATCGGATCCAGGGATGCAAGTACTCACATGCATGCTGAGCCCACTATACCTACCAAGTGGACTTTATGTGGCTGTCATGGCCCATAAAAGGTAGGAACTAGTGTTAGGGACCACTCATGAAGGCGACCTTGACGTGGTGAGTGGCTTATTACGCTTTGGCCAAAATGTACACCAATGCCTTATTCAACAAAGTGAAAATACAATTCTCACAGCTAGGTAGAAGTTAACCCTTTATGACGAAGCTGCTGAATATTTTTAATAAATCAATTGAAAAAAATATATTTTAAGCACAAAATGAGTAAAAAGCAATCATAAAAAATTGCCCCCAAAGGTGTACATAGGCTTTAATTACATTGTGATAGGACTATATACAGTAGCATCAGGGGCGGGTCTGTGAGTCTGGTATCCACCAATAATTCAAAGACAGGACCTCACTGAAAAAAAATCTAAGCTTCCCAAACTCTCATAAATGTGATAAATGAGACAAGGTACTGTCCGGGACTATCTGTCCCTAAATCTGATCCCAGGACCTACACGCATCTTCTGTTCACAACGTGTTCCTTAGTATTAAGAGTTGATGATAAACTAATGCAATGTTGGTATAATTATCTGTGAGCAAGATTTTGCTCATTGCTGGTAAGTGCCAAGACCTATTAGTCAGTAAAGGCTCATCATCGTCATGCGAGGTACAGAACATGGTAAATTCTGCAGCACTTATACATTGCACTTGTCATTCCCTTGTGAAGAGAGTACATAAAGTTATATTTAGCAGGGGATGAAAAAAAGAACAGGATAAAGGTCCTCCCAGGATATGGGAAGGATGGGAAAAAGACATTAGACCTTAAAAGGAGTGGTCCCATCTGGCACAATGATAACCCTATAGATTAGAAAGTGCTGATTGTAACAGACAATGGTTGTGGAACCACTGCGCCAACTAACCGGTTTGGCTAGGGGCTAGACATAAGGGCATTATCCTGGTAGTCCCCTTGTATTTACCCTTTAACCCCTGTACAGGGAATTCGCTGCATGGGAGCCACCAGATCACTACCTCTTGTAATATTGCTGGTGTAGTTGGCAGCTGACCCACAAGGGTCAAAAACACATAGGCACCGAGGGATCACTCAACACCTTCACTAGTAAACTGGCAAACTAGATACCTAAAGCTCAGACATCCTCACCAAGGTGAGCAGCCATTGGCTAGCATAAATTGATGTAATTGGGTACTGGCACTTTAAGATCCCAGAGACACGTGCCCTACGGGAAACAAGGTGGGACACTGGACTTTGGTGGCTGTCTCCACTACTGGAAGGCAAAGTAGAGCTAGTGGGGATGCACGTCGGGATAGGTGAGTGATGTAGCACCCGCACAGAGCTCCGCCATGACACCCATATTTTGCCATACACACATGGCATTTGCCATACACAAGTCTATGTGGAGCCATGGGAATGGAGAAACAATGGGCCACCTGTCAACTTTCCCTCTGCGTGGCAAGTGGCTACTGTTGGTGGCTTGTGAACTTTAACATGTCCGATCTTTTTTTCTCCCTGACATTATCTGCTAAGAGTCGGTAGTACTCCATACACATAAGACAGTCGGTCGGTCCATCCAAAATCTGTGGCTTCAGACAACCTTTTCCTTAAGTGTGTGGTGGCCTTTAGTCCAGTGGGTCCTGGCATCTGCTCAGGTTGGCTAGTGCAAACTGCAAAACTGCTTTCAATTTACTTATCAGTTTCTCTCAATGAAAAGAATCTAAAACTCATTTATTATTAATAGTAAGTCACTGGGTACCTACAGAAATCTGTACAGACATACTGACAGTGAAAAGCTCCCAAGATAACCCTGGTTCATTTCTACATATGAATCAATTTCCTGGTCTGTTTGACCTCAGTGTTGCCACATTTCCTGGAAACGAATGTCGATCCTTTCACTTGTTTTTGGCAAAACATCCTTTAAGTAGGTTTCCATCTAAATTTATTTCTGCAAACACTCTGCTCATGTGACAGTAAGAGAAAAGTGGGGGTGAAATCCTGCCAAGCCTCCTTGCCCATTCCCTGCCCTCAGCTCACTCTGCTGTGGTTTTACATTGGGCATGGAGAGACACAGGTGGCATAGCAGGTGGTAAGTGTACATATAGGGCAATCACAAGTTAAATCTCTTTTCTTCTTTTATTAGACCTACCAAACTTGTCATCAAGATATTGCATTACTGTATATGAAATGTAAAAAAAAAACTGATTCCACGTGTTCCGTTACGATTTATTCCATACAGGATCGCCTGCGTTTCATGCATTCCTCATGTGCACTCGGTCAGAGTCCTCCCAGGCTTCCATCACCAGCAACATGGCAACATACCACACCCGCCACACAATGTTTTGGTGGCACAAGTGCTCTTGACAAAGGAGGCGTGCCCCCCGAAACGTTACGTGTACGGTATACTGTCATGTTGCAGGCTGGATGCATGTCAGGAATGCATGGAAAAGCAGGTGTTCCAGGATAGAATAAATCGTGACGGAACACATGGAATTAGTTATTTTTTTTACATTTCATATGTGCAGCTATGTAATATCTTTATGAAAATAGATTTAACTTGTGATTGTCGTAGATTGTCCTAGTCATACACTTTGCTATGCTGTGATTATGGAGGAGTGGAGCTCCGTGTGTATTTGGACAAATTGGGCCACATATTACTGTATTTTTTGGACTATAAAACACACTTTTTTCCTTAAAGGTGAGGGGAAATTGCAGTGCGTCTTATAGTCCAAATGCTTCCATTATGGAAGTGGTCATTAGTATGCAGGAGGCGCAGGGAGCGGTGAGGGAAGTGCTGCGCTGGATGTACTCACCCTCCCTGGTCTTCTTCAGGGCCCCTGTGCCCTGACTAAACAAAATGGGACTTTATGGATTCATCTGTCATATGCGCAAGGAGCTTTCCTGTGCATGCACCAAATGGACAGTGGATAGACCCTTACGTTCACCTTCCAGTACCTCAAAAAATTTGTATTTATCTCATGGGGCATCTGCTCTGACAAGAGGAGATAATGATCAATCTACAGGGGCACAAAATGATTCAATTGATGGCTGCAAGAAAGGTTGAAATGATTTCTTGCAATGAGTGCAACTTAAAGGGGTTGTGCACATTTTTTGGGGGGAAACCTGTGATTGGAAGCATACCTACTGGTTCCTGACACTGGCTCCTACACTTTCCATCCTCTGCTGCTCTGCAGTGGAGACCTGTTCCCCTTGGTTCATGACAAATGGTCACATGACGCAAGGGGAGCAGGTCAGAACTGCGGCCATGATCAGGTTATGCCTTTCCAAGGTAATACTACTCAAGGTTGAGTGTTCACTACAATCGGCAATTAGAAAGGAAGAGACCATGCATGTGGCCATCTCCATTGTAGCCTAGTCTACGTTCACATCAGCGTTTTGAAATTGGGCAAGCTGTTCAAGCAGAGAAATAGCACTGTATCTGGCATAGCCAGATAATGCCGGGAACTGCTAGATCTCCATTAACTACAATGGGATCCGATGGGGATCTGGCTGGTTTCTCCCATAATGCAAAAAGTCATGCATGCAGGACTTTAAGGTGCACATTGACCTTCAGCAGCCAACAGCTATTCTTCCTAACTCCACCATACACATGCACTCTCAGCTCATCAGAGCATGCATGTATTCACAATGAGGAGAAAAGTGTAAGCTGCTGAAAGACACCTTTAGTGTTGGCATGTCTCCCTTGAGAACAAAAGGATCTGGTGTTGAAATTCAATCTGTCCGATCTTTCTTTCATTCAACATCAGCCTGTCAGGGGAGATTGAGCACACCCTCATAGGCTTCCAATAGTCGGCGGTCCCACCAATATTGGTGGCATCAGCTGACGTGACTCAGAAGATTTAAAAAAAATGTAGATTTCTCAGTGGTCGATGCCTTTTAATGGCTAACTGAGAAGATGATGCCACAATTGCAAGCTTTCAAGATGACCTCTTCGTCAGGCATCTTTGAAGACAGCAAAGTACATAGGAGTAATGAGATCCATTCATCCTGAGCTCTCAGAGTAAAGTGACTCAAGCAACGTGACACAAAAGGGAGTCACAGAACAGCGTGCAAGCCTGCAGTTCTGAACATGACGCCATGGTAAATAGTCATGTCTCCATGGTATCATCACAGTCCGGCTAGAGAAGCTGGTAAGAAGCCAACTTGTAAATTGGTTCCTACAGATTGTTATCTTATAGCAAATAACATGACACAACGTATAACTGCCAACTTGATGGCGTCCACTGAGAAATCTATCACCATGATCTCATAAAGAAATGTTAGTTATACTTTTACTACCCAAAGATTTTATCATAGGAAACCAGACCGTTCTGCTCAGAAGAGCGGAAAGGAGATTGTAACCAGCAACAAAATGGAAGGAGACAATCCCTCAAACCATGAACGGTCTGTTGGGAAGCCACATGGCCAGACAGAAGATGGGGCATGTGGTGTAAAGGTCGTTCATGTGCTCAGCAAATGATTAAACCAGCACACCAAATTCTATATTCAGACAGGTCGTAGAGAAGGGGGTCATCAATCTCTGGGGTCTTGGGGCATTCAGTCTCTGTCTCTCTCTCTCTCTCTCTAGCATGGGATGAGCAAAGTTTAGAAAAATTCGATTTGGCTGCTTCACTGAACTTCGACAAAAAATTCAATTAGTTATTCAATTAGTTACAAAATTACTTTGTCACTAATCGCTTTCCATTGTATGAAGCGGGCACCATGACAGGGGACGGTGATCGCGTGGCCACCCTACCGCTATTTAAAGCCTCAGATGTCACGTTCAAGACTGATCGCGGCATTTGTGACTTACATTAAGCCTTTTAGGGGTAAAAAAAAAAATTACACTCACCTCATCCGGAGAGGCCGTCCGCTCCCATCTTGATTGAAAAAAGCCCACCAAAGGAACGGCACTGCACTGGGTGTGATGACCCAGTCACCACATGATCAAGCTGGGCACGCGCAGTGACCCCATCAGTGGACAGCCTTTCCGTGAGCAAGCGGATGAGTATAATATTTTTTTTCATGCCACCATTTTAGGAATAATTGATTCGTTACTATTAAGACTCATTTTTTGGGTACCTATAGAAATGAATGGGTTTGCATCAGGTCTACAAAAAATACAGATTAGATGCAGACCAAAAATAGGGTCATGTGAATGGGTACTTAGGCCCCTTTCACACGGGCGAGTTGTCCGCGCGGGTGCAATGTGTGAGTTGAACGCATTGCACCCGCACTGAATACGGACCCATTCATTTCTATGGAGCTGTGCACATGAACGGTAATTTTCACGCATCACTTGTGCGTTGCGTCAAAATCGCAGCAAGCTCTATTTTGTGAGTTTTTCACGCAACGCAGTCACCATAGAAGTGAATGGGGCTGAGTGAAAATCGCAAGCATCCGCAAGCAAGTGCGGATGCGTTGAGATTTTCACACATGGTTGCTAGGAGACGATCGGGATGGGGAACCGATCTTTATTATTTTCCTGCATAGTACAATAGGGCTGGAGGGGTTAAAAAATAAAAATAAAAATTGAACTCACCTTAATCCACTTGTTCGCTCAGCCGGCATCTCTTCTGTCTTCTTTGAGGAATAGGACCTTTGATGACGTCACTGCGCTCATCACATGGTCCGTCACATAATCCATCACCATGGTAAAAGATCATGTGACAGAACCATGTGATGAGCTCAGTGACATCATCAAAGGTCCTTTTCCTCACAGATGAAGACAGAAGAGATGCCGGCTGCGCGAACAAGTGGATTAAGGTAAGTTAAATTTTTATTTTATTTTTTTAACCCCTCCAGCCCTATTGTACTATGCATTCTGTATTCAGAATGCTAATATTTTCCCTTATAACCATGTTATAAGGGAAAATAATACAATCTACACTACAACTAACCCAAACCTGAACTTCTGTAAAGAAGTTCGGGTCTGGGTACCACATTCAGTTTTTTATCACGCGTGTGCAAAGCGTATTGCACCCGCCTGATAAAAACTGAACAATGGAACGCAATCGCGCAATGCGCGGGTTTGCCGCAATGCCCCCGGACCTTATCCGGACACGCTCGTGTGAAAGAGGCCTTAGTGTTCTCTGCGGGTTCGGCCGACTAGAGACTAATGTGTAAGGCCAGTTTAAGGCCTCATTTGCACGGACAGATGAGTGGGAAAATTGTTGGGATTAAACATTTCCACAACAAACAAAAAAACATAATTCTGTGTAAACAGGGCTGTGCCTTGCCAAAAAATTTAAGAGGTTCTTCAGGATCAGACAAATATGGCTGCTTTTGTCCCCAAACAGCTGTGGCACTGTTTGTGCAGGGAAGTAGCCATGTTTTTCTAATCTTGTATGACACGTTTAAAAAATAAGTCACAGATAAATTTGTTTGTCTCCAATATGTCATACCTAATCTGGTAATATGATACAAAGTAGATTACTATATTGCGGGTCATGAACACGGCCTCTGGTAGTTCCAGCAGTCAACCTCTGCAATTATAACACATGATTGAACATAGTAACATAAGAGGAGATTTATCAAACTGGTGTAAAGTAGAACTGGCTTAGTTGCCCATAGCAACCAATCAGATTCCACCATTCATTTTCCAAAGGGGCTGTGAAAAATGAAAGGTGGAATCTGATTGGTTGCTATGGGCAACTAAGCCAGTTCTACTTTACACCAGTTTGATAAATCTCCCCCATAATTTATAAGGCTGAAAAAAGACATTTGTCCATCCAGTTCGGCCTGTTATCCTGCAAGTTGATCCAGAGGAAGGCAAAAAATCTCTGTGAGGTACAGTAGAAGCCAATTTTCCTCATTATAGGGGAAACTAATTCCTTCACGGTGTGCTGTCCGCATCTTTTGCAGCCCCATTGAAATGAATTGCCGTTCATACGGCCGTCTTAATGGTCCTTAACTCCCTTGGTCCCTAACTCGCCATCTCTAGTAGCTATAGCCTGTAATATTATTACACTCCAGAAATACATCCAGGCCCCTCTTGAATTCCTTTATTGTACTCACCATCACCACCTCCTCAGGCAGAGAGCTCCACCGTATTTTTGGTCCGCATCCGATCCCCATTTTTTGCAGATCACACACAGACGCATTCATTTCTATGTGCGCTGTTTGCATCCGGACGTCCTTTCCACAGTCCCACAAAAAAAGATTTTGGGGCAAGAATAGGGATTGCAACTCGGACGTCACCTGTATATTCGACGGATCCGAGTTTTGCAGACCTCAAAATACATACAGTCATGTGAATGCACCGTGAAGATGGTGACCTTACAAGGTCTGTGCTTTTCTATATAAAAAAGGAAAAAAAGCCTATGTTAAAATACACTAATATAAGCACCTAAAAATAAAAGGCTATAAAATACATAGCCTTGCGTTTTTGGATGCGTTTAGTCGGACAAGAATTAGAAGCATAAGTGATATCTTTGTCCTCCTATTGCAATATAATGGGTCGAAATGGAAACTAAGTGTCCTCACAAAATCCAGAGGGCCAGATGTGAGCGCGGCTCCTGTCACATGCCAGCCCGGAGCGTCCACCCTATTACTGTGATACACTAGGCCTTTGTCTGCCTCCAGGCCCATGTGATGTAGGGGGGGGGGGGGGGCATGGTCTGTGATCTAAATTAAGATCAGGCAGAATATCTAGATAAATAATTTAATGCAGGCCAGTAAATCAGGGCTTGCTCGCTGCACGGAACTATAGGCTAGGAATTATATGACGACAGGTCTATGTCCTGTGACCTATAGGGCAGGGATCAGCAACCTCCGACACTCCAGCTCTTCTCAAACTACAACTCCCAGAATCCTCCTTTCACTTCTATGGGAGTGGGGCTGATGCTGAGTTTCTGGCGGAGGGGTCATAGTAAATGACCCTCAATATATTTGGTGCAACTCACTGAGCACAAATCACTAAAAACCATATCAGTTTTTTTTTAAATATTGGGGTTTTCATACAATTATGAAAATAGTGCCAACAAAACCTCATGGAAATACACCTAGCTATTGAGGTAAGCATGAAAGTGTCTAAAACATACAAAAAAAATTGTGTCATTTGCTATTGACTTCTGGCACATTTTACTCGTAACTAAAACCATTTTGCCTTTGCTACTTGTTTCAGAAATGTCTCCCACTGCTCTTCTTATGAAGGGCCACCAGACCCAGCAAGACGTCATCTGTAAACAGAGGGCCTCAAGTAGGAGAGCTGCTGCAGACGGCCTTGCTGCCTACAGCAGCCAATCAGAGATCAGCTTCTATTCTCAAACCTGCACTGGAATAATGAAACAAGGATTCTGATTCTGATTGGTTGCTACTGGCAACAAGGCCACCTCAGCTCTGAGGCACCTGAGGCCTAGAGTGTATATTTATAACAGCAGTTATGTCTCATGATTTCCTCTTCTCTTCATACTGTTTGAGTTGTTGAGGTCGCATTGCACCTTTTGACTTGATTTTCACATTATCACAGTAAAACGGAGTGTGAAAATTCTGGCAAACCTGCAATGGAACCACAAGTTGTGAATACAGCCATGTACATAGCAGCAGCGAGCAGGAAGAGAGCCGGAAGACGGCAAGTGCACACTGTGCTCCCCTTCCCTTCATACAGCTGATCGTCGGGGGTGCTGGTTGTCGGACCCTCACTGATCTGATATTAATGACCTATCCGTAGGGTGCCACGCCCCCTTTTTTAGATCTGGCGTGAGCGGGAAAGAAGTCGCCGATTCTGTCACAACATGGTGTGCGACAGAATCTGTGCCAGACATACGCCACAAAAGTGGAGTATATCTGTTCATAAAAACAATGATGGTAGTTTTAGTACTCCCTGGCTTTCAATTAGGTTCTGGTTAACTCCTTCTGCAGTTGTCATGGAACCATGAACCAGACGTACAACAGAGATGAGTGGAAATAAGAAGGCTTTATTGGAAATCAAGCCGTAGCAAAAGTCCAAACGGATGGCTAAACCGAAGCAGGGTCTTGCGTAGACAGAGGTCAGGAACCAGGAGGGTGGTCAGACGAAGCCAGGATCAGGAACCAACGGGGTAGTCAGACGAAGCCAGGATCAGGAACCAACGGGGTAGTCAGACGAAGCCAGGATCAGGAACCAACGGGGTAGTCAGACGAAGCCAGGATCAGGAACCAACGGGGTAGTCAGACGAGGCCAGGATCAGGAACCAGAAGCAGCAGCAGTCTTAGAAGCATGTGAACACAGGAGGACCAAGCAAGGAACTGAAGCCACAGACCTTCTATATATATGAGCTAGGCATCCAGCTCCTCCCAGTGGGAAGGAGAAGCCGCAGGGTGGGAGGCTACAAGAAACCCAGAAACCAAGATGGCCGCCAGCACATGTCAAACGAAGGTAAGACCATGACAGTACCTCCCCCTCAAGGGCCCCTCCTCCGCGGAGTAAGGAACGGTTTCTGAGGGAAGCGTGCGTGGAAGGCTCGGAGCAAAGCAGGAGCATGGACATCTGCGGAGGGAACCCAGGAACGCTCCTCTGGACCATAACCACGCCAATGGACCAAAAACTGCAACCGACCGCGGACCAGGCGTGAGTCCAGGATATTGCTCACCTCATATTCCTCATGATTGCCCACTTGGACCGGACGGGGCCGAGGAACCGAGGAAGTGAAACGATTACACACCAACGGCTTCAACAGGGAGACATGAAACACGTTGGAGATCCGCATTCCAGGAGGAAGCGCAAGGGCATAGGCTACCGGGTTTACCCTGCGAAGCACTCGGAAGGGACCAACAAAGCAAGGCGCCAGCTTGGGAGTGGGCACTCGAAGGTTGAAGTTGCGGGTGGACAACCATACACGGTCTCCGACCTGGTAGAAAGGAGCGGGCGCTCGTCTGCGATCAGCCTGGAGTCTCTGGCGCTGCGCAGAGACCTCAAGGGACCTCTGGATCTGTACCCAAGAAGCACGTAGGACGGAAAGGTGATCCTCCACAGCCGGAGTATCCTGGGGAGAGAATACCTCCGGTAACACGGCAGGTTGGAACCCATAATTGGCCATGAAGGGAGACGTCCCAGAGGAAGAGTTCACCGCCGTGTTCCTGGCAAACTCAGCCCAAGGCAGGAGGTCAACCCAATTGTCTTGGTGATCGGAGACATAGCAACGAAGGAATTGCTCCAAGGCCTGATTAGATCGTTCTGCGGCCCCATTGGACTGAGGGTGGTAGGCCGAGGAGAAAGAGAGATGAATCCCCAACTGGGAGCAAAAGGCGCGCCAGAACCTGGACACAAACTGACTCCCCCGATCCGACACAATCTCCTTGGGCAAACCGTGCAACCGGAAGACCTCCCTGGCGAAAATCGTGGCCAACTATTGTGCAGAGGGTAACTTCTTGAGAGGAACACAGTGGCACATTTTGGAAAACCGGTCCACAATCATGAGAATGACCGTATGGCCTCGGGATGCAGGGAGGTCCACAATGAAATCTATCCCCAGGTGTGACCATGGGCGCTCCCCGGTGGCTATGGGTTGCAAAAGGCCCAACGGAAGGTGCCGAGGGGACTTACTCTGGGCACAAACGGAGCATGCCGCTACATATGCGGCGATGTCGGAACGTAGAGAAGGCCACCAGAACAGACGTGAAACAGCCCAGGACAGCTGGTTCTTTCCAGGATGCCCCGCGGCCTTGGAGTTATGGTAGGTCCGCAACAACCGAGTGCGCAACTCCTCAGGCACAAAACACCTGCCGTTGGGTCTCCCAGAGGGAGCACCAGATTGAGCCGCCAAAATCTGCTCACCCAGGGGAGAGGTCAGGCTGGTGCGAATGGCGGCCAGGATCTGATTCGGAGGTATGACCGAAGTCGGAATCGACTCCTCCCCGGACAGCTCGGAGTACTGCCGTGATAAGGCATCCGCTCTGATGTTCTTGGAACCGGGTAGGTAGGAGACCACGTAATTAAAACGTGACAAGAACAGAGCCCATCTGGCCTGACGTGGTGTCAATCTCTTGGCCTCAGAAAGGTAGGTCAGATTCTTGTGGTCCGTCAGGATGAGAACCGGAACCACCGAGCCCTCGAGCAAGTGCCTCCATTCTTTAAGGGCCTGCACGATGGCCAATAACTCCCTGTCACCAATCTGATAGTTGCACTCCGCGGAAGACAGTTTCCGGGAGTAAAACCCACAGGGAAGCAGAGGACCCTCTGGTGTTCTACGCTGAGACAGAAGGGCGCCTACTCCCGTCTCAGACGCGTCCACCTCGAGGACAAAGGGCAACCCAGGGTTGGGATGCAACAGAATCGGAGCCGACACAAAGGCGGACTTTAGAGCCTCAAAAGCTCGGATGGCCTAGAGCGGCCAGACCTGGAAATTACTGCCCTTCCTGGTCAGATCCGTGAGAGGCTTGGCTAGCATGGAAAAGTCCCTGATGAACTTCCGATAATAATTGGCGAAGCCCAAAAAGCGCTGCAGGGCACGGAGACCACTGGGCTGGGGCCACTGTAAGACAGCCGAAACCTTCTCAGGATCCATGGAGAACCCCTCAGCGGAAATGATGTAACCTAAGAAGGTTACCTGGGATCGGTGAAATTCGCATTTCTCAAGCTTACCGAACAGCCTGTTCTCTCGTAACCGTTGCAACACTCGTCTGACATCCATAATGTGGGCCTCCATGGATTCAGAATATACCAAGATGTCATCCAAATAGACCACCACACACTGCTGCAACAGGTCACGGAAAACATCGTTGATGAATTCCTGGAAGACTGCGGGCGCATTGCACAACCCAAAGGGCATAACCAAGGATTCATAATGACCGGTCCTGGTGTTAAACGCGGTCTTCCACTCATCGCCCGCCTTGATCCTTACCAGGTTATATGCCGCCCTCAGGTCGAGTTTGGTAAAGACCGTGGCCCCTTTGAGGCGATCGAACAGCTCGGAAATCAAGGGTATTGGGTAAGCGTTCTTGATCGTGATGCGATTGAGACCCCTGTAATCGATGCAAGGCCTCAACTCACCGCCCTTCTTTTTCACAAAGAAAAATCCAGCCCCTGCCGGGGACGAGGATTTGCGAATGTGTCCGCGTGAAAGCGCCTCCCTCACGTACTCCTCCATGGCCTCATTCTCCGCTACCGACAGTGGATAGACTTTGCCACGAGGAGGAACGGCACCGGATTGTAACTCTATGGCACAATCGTATGGGCGGTGCGGAGGTAGGGCAACCGCGCACACCTTATCGAATACATCCCGGTACTCTTCGTATTCAGGAGGCAACAGAGAGTCCGAGGAAGTACACAGCAACTTGACAGGCCCATGGATGCAACTAACCCCACACTGCGGTGACCACGAGAGGATCTCGACCGATCTCCAATCGAAAGTCGGATTATGCTTCTGGAGCCAGGGGTACCCCAAGACCACCGAGTAGTGTGGAGACTAAATAACCTGGAGACAGACCGACTCTCTGTGAACGGCACCAATGGCTATCCTCACTGGAAGGGTCTCATGAGTCACGTGTGGCGGCAGAAGGGGTCTGCCGTCTATCGCCTCAAGAGCCAGTGGGGAACCTCGAGGCTGCAGAGGAATGGAATTGGCGGCAACGAACACTCTATCAATGAACAAACCACCAGCACCAGAGTCCACCAACGCCTGGGTCGTCACCGAGCCCCCGACCCAGGAGAGGACAACCGTGATCAGTGGTTTGTCAACACGGGAAACCGGGGACGAGGAGACTCCACCCAAGATCTGCCCCCGACAGGACCTCAGGTGCGAGCGTTCTCCCGGACGGTTCGGACATGCCAACCGAAAATGCCCACCGAGACCACAGTACATGCATCAGCCCTCGCGTCTCCGGAGTGCCCTCTCCCCCTCGGACAGGCGAGCAAACCCCCGCTGCATGGGTTCACCCCCAGACAAGTCATCCCCAGGAGGCGTGGGAGGAGAGGGAGGCACGGGTGGGACAGCAAACGTAGGCGCCAATCTGTTAGGAGACCTCCGCAGGCTCTCCTTAAAGGAAGGTCTCTCCCTGAGTCTGGTGTCAATCAAAATCAGGAAAGAAATAAGGGACTCGAGCTCCACTGGTAGGTCCTTAGCTGCAACCTCATCCTTCAAGGCATCCGAGAGACCATGAGAGAAAGCAGCGACCAGAGCCTCATTATTCCAGCCCACCTCTGCTGCCAGGGTACGAAACTCAATGGCGTATTCAGCTACGGATCGTGAACCCTGTCTGATGGACATAAGGAGCTTCGCAGCAGAGGCAGCACGAGCCGGCACATCGAATACCTTCCGAAGAGAAGCAACAAAACCGGAAAACTCGGCAACCACCGGATTGTTGTTCTCCCATAAAGGGCTGGCCCAGGCCAAGGCCTTGTCCGAGAGCAGCGAGATCAAGAAGCCCACCTTTGATCTCTCAGTAGGAAAGGCATGTGGCAGCAACTCGAAATAAATGCCCACCTGGTTAAGGAAACCTCGGCACTGAGTTGACTCTCCCCCAAAGCGCTGTGGAAGGGGGGCAGAACCGGTCATACCCCGAGACACCGCAGGCGCAGCAACAGGTGTCGGGGTAGACTCTGGCGCAACAACCGGAGCGGCAGTAGGAGCGGGCCCAGGAGCGACAACCGACCCATCGGCAACGGAAGCAAAATGAGCCGTGCGTTCAAGCAGGGTTTGCAACGCCACAGCGAACCGACCCAACAGGTGATCCTGCTGATCAAGTCTGGCAACCAGCGTAGGTAGCGAGGATGGCCCTGTACCGTCAGAATTCATGGCTTGGTCCTAATGTCAAGGAACCATGAACCAGACTTACAACAAGAGATACGTGGAAATAAGAAGGCTTTATTGCAAATCAAGCTGTAAGCAAAAGTCCAAACGGATGGCTAAACCGGAGCAGGGTCTTGCGAAGCCAGAGGTCAGGAACCAGAAGGGTAGTCAGACGAAGCCAGGATCAGGAACCAGAAGGGTAGTCAGACGAAGCCAGGATCAGGAACCAGCGGGGTAGTCAGACGAGGCCAGGATCAGGAACCAGAAGCAGCAGCAGTCTTAGAAGCATGTGCACACAGGAGGACCAAGCAAGGAACTGAAGCCACAGACCTCCTATATATATGAGCTAGGCATCCAGCTCCTCCCAGTGGGAAGGAGAAGCCGCAGGGTGGGAGGCTACAAGAAACCCAGAAACCAAGATGGCCGCCAGCACATGTCAAACGAAGGAGAACAGCAAGAAGGTAAGACCATGACAGAGATCAAGAAGCCCACCTTTGATCTCTCAGTAGGAAAGGCATGTGGCAGCAACTCGAAATAAATGCCCACCTGGTTAAGGAAACCTCGGCACTGAGTTGGCTCTCCCCCAAAGCGCTGTGGAAGGGGGGCAGAACCGGTCATACCCCGAGACACCGCAGGCGCAGCAACAGGTGTCGGGGTAGACTCTGGCGCAACAACCGGAGCGGCAGTAGGAGCGGGCCCAGGAGCGACAACCGACCCATCGGCAACGGAAGCAAAATGAGCCGTGCGTTCAAGCAGGGTTTGCAACGCCACAGCGAACCGACCCAACAGGTGATCCTGCTGATCAAGTCTGGCAACCAGCGTAGGTAGCGAGGATGGCCCTGTACCGTCAGAATTCATGGCTTGGTCCTAATGTCAAGGAACCATGAACCAGACGTACAACAAGAGATACGTGGAAATAAGAAGGCTTTATTGCAAATCAAGCTGTAAGCAAAAGTCCAAACGGATGGCTAAACCGGAGCAGGGTCTTGCGAAGCCAGAGGTCAGGAACCAGAAGGGTAGTCAGACGAAGCCAGGATCAGGAACCAGAAGGGTAGTCAGACGAAGCCAGGATCAGGAACCAGCGGGGTAGTCAGACGAGGCCAGGATCAGGAACCAGAAGCAGCAGCAGTCTTAGAAGCATGTGCACACAGGAGGACCAAGCAAGGAACTGAAGCCACAGACCTCCTATATATATGAGCTAGGCATCCAGCTCCTCCCAGTGGGAAGGAGAAGCCGCAGGGTGGGAGGCTACAAGAAACCCAGAAACCAAGATGGCCGCCAGCACATGTCAAACGAAGGAGAACAGCAAGAAGGTAAGACCATGACAGAGATCAAGAAGCCCACCTTTGATCTCTCAGTAGGAAAGGCATGTGGCAGCAACTCGAAATAAATGCCCACCTGGTTAAGGAAACCTCGGCACTGAGTTGGCTCTCCCCCAAAGCGCTGTGGAAGGGGGGCAGAACCGATCATACCCCGAGACACCGCAGGCGCAGCAACAGGTGTCGGGGTAGACTCTGGCGCAACAACCGGGGTGGCAGTAGGAGCGGGCCCAGGAGCGACAACCGACCCATCGGCAACGGAAGCGAAATGAGCCGTGCGTTCAAGCAGGGTTTGCAACGCCACAGCGAACCGACCCAACAGGTGATCCTGCTGATCAAGTCTGGCAACCAGCGTAGTTAGCGAGGATGGCCCTGTACCGTCAGAATTCATGGCTTGGTCCTAATGTCATGGAACCATGAACCAGACGTACAACAGAGATGAGTGGAAATAAGAAGGCTTTATTGGAAATCAAGCCGTAGCAAAAGTCCAAACGGATGGCTAAACCGAAGCAGGGTCTTGCGTAGACAGAGGTCAGGAACCAGGAGGGTGGTCAGACGAAGCCAGGATCAGGAACCAACGGGGTAGTCAGACGAAGCCAGGATCAGGAACCAACGGGGTAGTCAGACGAAGCCAGGATCAGGAACCAACGGGGTAGTCAGACGAGGCCAGGATCAGGAACCAGAAGCAGCAGCAGTCTTAGAAGCATGTGAACACAGGAGGACCAAGCAAGGAACTGAAGCCACAGACCTTCTATATATATGAGCTAGGCATCCAGCTCCTCCCAGTGGGAAGGAGAAGCCGCAGGGTGGGAGGCTACAAGAAACCCAGAAACCAAGATGGCCGCCAGCACATGTCAAACGAAGGTAAGACCATGACAGCAGTTCCAGGGCTGAGGGGTGCAGAACTTAGATACGGATGGCCGGTCCACAAAAAAGGTAAATTCCAGCTCACCAAATCCTCCCCATGCACGGAACGAACCGGACAAGTCCTCTCAACATGCAAAATAAAAGGAAAGGTTCCAGCACTTCATATTACGGTTATTGCTTTGTCTTTATTTCATTACTGGTTGCAGATTACATCTTGTGGAAATCACGTCCCACCAGGTAACATGTTTTGAACTCCAACGTTCTTAATCACAAGATGTAATCTGCAATCAGTAATGAAATAAAGACAAAGCAATAACCGGAATATGAAGTGCTGGAACCTTTCCTTTTATTTTGGATGGCCAGTCCTTCTCAAAGTGTGGAGGATGCCTAAGCAATATTTCCTCTTCACATCAGCAAAGTCCTCATGCCATAAGCACAATACCTCGCTGTCTGAATCCCATGCACGGCCTTATTGTTCTGGATCTTCTAAAACGTCTGATCTCCTTCTATCATGGGTACTCTGGTAGTAGAGTTGCTTCTTTAGAGATGAAGGATCCACCACCAGGGAATGGGGTTATTAAAACCAGCGTGTAAAATGCTGGTCTTAATAAATGACCGCCTAAGATTCTCTGAACTTGGGCCTGGTCTGCAGGAGCTTTTACACACGTCTTCTCCCTTGCTCTGCTAAGACCAAAATCCTTAACTAACCAGGGGGCGGACGTGGTCCATTGCCCCAGCAACCTAACCAGTCTGCCAATCTTTTAACCATTTGGATGTCTATACATTGCTATTAAGTACACACAAAATACTATTAATCACATTTAAAATTGTATTAACCATTTTGGCTTTAGTTAACCCTTTGCAGTAGTCCTATTGGGGTACTGCACTCTCATCTCATCATGTGAGTACAGTACAATAACTCTACAATCAGAGAGAGACTGTATCATAAGTCATTATAATACAGTAATTTCAGGTTAGGGGAGCCACGGTTGGCCTGGGAGATGTGGCCGACAAATAGAATTTGTTTCCCTGGCCCATCATGGTCATAAATGACCCCCAACTTCCATACCCAGATGCCCTCATCCACTATGTGTGGCCTAAAACATACTGCAAGCCTACAGTAAAGAATAAATGGCAGGGGCATAGCTATATGAAGGGGGAGTAAGATGTAGCAGTCACACTGGGATACTGGTGCCAGAGGGGACCAAAGGCCCTTCTGCCACATTAGAAGACACCAGTGTTAGGGCTCATGCACACGACCATATGTATTTTGCGGTCCGCAAAAAATGGATCCGCAAAAAATAAAGGTGACGTCCGTGTGTATTCTGTATTTGGCGGAACAGCTGGCCCCTAATAGAACAGTCCTATCCTTGTCCGTAATGCGGACAATAAAAGAACATGTTCTATTTTTTTTTGCGGTGCGGAGGCCCAGACCGAAATCCCACAGAGGCGCTCCGTAGTGCTTCCATCCCGTGACTCTGCTCCGTATCTTGAGGATTGCGGACCCACTCAAGTGAATAAGTCTGATACTTGGCTCATATGGCCTATGCCGGTAAATTGTGGACAACAAGTCGCGCAACACATAGGGCACAACTACACTGCAATATGTGTCGCACAACATTGATGTCGCACCAATGTTGCGTGACAATTTTTATAATGTCTTTATTTCATTACTGGTTGCAGATTACATCTTGTGGAAATCACGTCCCACCAGGTAACATGTTTTGAACTCCAACGTTCTTAATCACAAGATGTAATCTGCAATCAGTAATGAAATAAAGACAAAGCAATAACCGGAATATGAAGTGCTGGAACCTTTCCTTTTATTTTGGATGGCCAGTCCTTCTCAAAGTGTGGAGGATGCCTAAGCAATATTTCCTCTTCACATCAGCAAAGTCCTCATGCCATAAGCACAATACCTCGCTGTCTGAATCCCATGCACGGCCTTATTGTTCTGGATCTTCTAAAACGTCTGATCTCCTTCTATCATGGGTACTCTGGTAGTAGAGTTGCTTCTTTAGAGATGAAGGATCCACCACCAGGGAATGGGGTTATTAAAACCAGCGTGTAAAATGCTGGTCTTAATAAATGACCGCCTAAGATTCTCTGAACTTGGGCCTGGTCTGCAGGAGCTTTTACACACGTCTTCTCCCTTGCTCTGCTAAGACCAAAATCCTTAACTAACCAGGGGGCGGACGTGGTCCATTGCCCCAGCAACCTAACCAGTCTGCCAATCTTTTAACCATTTGGATGTCTATACATTGCTATTAAGTACACACAAAATACTATTAATCACATTTAAAATTGTATTAACCATTTTGGCTTTAGTTAACCCTTTGCAGTAGTCCTATTGGGGTACTGCACTCTCATCTCATCATGTGAGTACAGTACAATAACTCTACAATCAGAGAGAGACTGTATCATAAGTCATTATAATACAGTAATTTCAGGTTAGGGGAGCCACGGTTGGCCTGGGAGATGTGGCCGACAAATAGAATTTGTTTCCCTGGCCCATCATGGTCATAAATGACCCCCAACTTCCATACCCAGATGCCCTCATCCACTATGTGTGGCCTAAAACATACTGCAAGCCTACAGTAAAGAATAAATGGCAGGGGCATAGCTATATGAAGGGGGAGTAAGATGTAGCAGTCACACTGGGATACTGGTGCCAGAGGGGACCAAAGGCCCTTCTGCCACATTAGAAGACACCAGTGTTAGGGCTCATGCACACGACCATATGTATTTTGCGGTCCGCAAAAAATGGATCCGCAAAAAATAAAGGTGACGTCCGTGTGTATTCTGTATTTGGCGGAACAGCTGGCCCCTAATAGAACAGTCCTATCCTTGTCCGTAATGCGGACAATAAAAGAACATGTTCTATTTTTTTTTGCGGTGCGGAGGCCCAGACCGAAATCCCACAGAGGCGCTCCGTAGTGCTTCCATTCCGTGACTCTGCTCCGTATCTTGAGGATTGCGGACCCACTCAAGTGAATAAGTCTGATACTTGGCTCATATGGCCTATGCCGGTAAATTGTGGACAACAAGTCGCGCAACACATAGGGCACAACTACACTGCAATATGTGTCGCACAACATTGATGTCGCACCAATGTTGCGTGACAATTTTTATAATGATAGTCTATGGATTTTTTGCTCCTGTCGTGTCGCAGTCGCAGCATGTCGCATGTTGCAGTGCGACACCATAGACTATCATTATAAAAATTGACGCGCGACATTGGTGCGACACCATGTTGACGTGCAGCCCTAGCCTAAGGCCTCATGCACACGACCGTTGTGTGCATCCGTGTCCGTTGTTCCGTTTTCCGTGATTTTCTGCGGACCCATTGACTTTCAATGGGTCCGTTGAAAACTCGGAAAATGCACCGTTGTTCATCCGCATCCGTGATCAGTGTTTCCTGTCCGTTAAAAAAATAGGACCTGTCCTATTTTTTTTGAAGGACAACGGTTCACGGTTCAAGTCAATGGGTCCATGAAAAATCACAGATGCACACACGATTGTCATCCGCGTCAGTGATCCGTGTCCGTAGGCTACTTTCATACAGACGGATCCGAAGATCCGTCTGCATAAAAGATTTTTCAGAGCTGAGTTTTCACTTTGTGAAAACTCATATCCGACAGTATATTCTAACACAGAGGCGTTCCCATAGTGATGGGGACGCTTCAAGTTAGAATATACTACGAACTGTGTACATGACTGCCCCCTGCTGCCTGGCAGCATCCGATCTCTTACAGGGGCTGTGATCCGCACAATTAACCCCTTAGGTGCCGCACCTGAGGGGTTAATTGTGCGTATCATAGCCCCCTGTAAGAGATCAGGGGCTGCCAGGCAGCATGGGGCAGACCCCCCGCCCTCCCCTTGCCAAGGGGTAGGTGTTCCGCAGACTTGCGCTTTTTTGAGAATTGTCATTTGCAACCTGTGCCGTATCAAAATGAACAGGGGCAAGAACACTAGCAACCTCACCACCACCAGCATGATCCGCCACATGGCATCAAAGCACCCTAATAGGTGGGCCGAACACCTGGGTCCACAATCAGTGTCTGAGGGTCACACCACTGCCTCCTCTGACCCTGTGTTACATGCTGGCCAATCCCCCGTCCAAGATGCAGGCGTGGATGCCTCCCGCCATGCACATGGACCTTCGCAAGCACCATCAGCTAGCACATCCACTTCTGTGTCCTAGCGTACAGATGTCTATACCCCAGGCCTTTGAACGAAAGAGCAAATAACCAGCTACCCACAGGCCATAGCACTAAATGCGCACCTTTCCAAATTGCTGGCCCTCGAAATGTTGCCATTTAGGCTTGTCGACACTGAGGCTTTCCGCAGCCTGATGGCGGTGGCTGTTCCGTGTTACTCTGTCCCAAGCCGCCAATATTTTTCACAGTGTGCAGTCCCAGCCTTACACCAGCATGTGTCCTGTAACATCACCCGTGCCCTGACCAACGCAGTTATTGGGAGGGTCCACTTTACGACTGACACATGGACAAATGCCTTTGGCCAGGGACACTACATTTCTCTGACGGCACACTGGGTGAACGTTGTGGAGGCCGGGAGCGAGTTGTACCCTGGGATGGCACTACTGATGCCAAGGATTGCGGGCCCTACTTCCATCAGGGTTTGCGCCACCACCTACGTTAGTGGCTGCAACCCCCCCTTCTCCTCCTCCGCCTCCTCCTCCACTTCCACCTCTGAATTCTCATCTTGCAGCACCAGTCAGACATCAGTCATCGACAGCTTCTGCCGGTCTGGCAACGCTGCAGCTGCGCTTGCAATTGCCAGCTCACCGACTGTTGTGCGACGTGAGCAGCCACATGTTGGCCAGGCTTTGTGAGCAGCAGAGGGCAGTAGTGGAATACCAGCTGCAACATCGTTGTTGCCTTTCCAGTCAGCTTCCACTCTTTACAAGCGATGAGTGGGCATTGATGTCTGACCTCTGTGAGGTTTTACGCAACTTTGAGGAATCAACACAGATGGTGAGCGGCGATAACGCTATTATCAGCGTCACCATCCCACTTCTGTGTCTACTCAAACGCTCGCTGCTCACAATTAAGGCGGATGCTTTGCATGTGGAAGAGGTGGAAATGAGGGAAGACATTACACAGGGTGATAGCCAGACCATCCTCAGTTCGTCTTCTCAGCCCAAATTGGATGATGAGGAGAAGGAGGAGCACGAGATGGTTGTCTTCGCTACAGAGGGTAGTGCCCATTGAAGTTTTATTCCATCTGTTCAGCGTGGATGGGTAGAAGAGATGGAAGAGGGTGAGGAGATTAAGAGTAATCCCCCTGATAAGGATAGCGAACTCTTGTCTGTTGGGACTCTGGCTGACTTTATGTTAGGTTGCCTTTCCCGTGACCCTCGTGTTGTATGGATTTTGGCCAACACCGATTACTGGTTGTTCACCCTTCTCGACTCCCGCTACAAAGAGAACTTCTCATCTCTCATTCCTGTGGTGGAGAGGATGAGGAAAATGGTGCAATACCAGAAGGTCCTTGTGGAAAAATTGCTCCAAAAATTTCCAGCTGACAACGCTGGCTGCAGAGTACGTAGTTCCTTGGCCAACCGAGGAGGGGAGACGAGGGGAACACACAGCAGTTCCAACAGAGGCAGGACAACATTCTGCAAGGCCTGAGACAGTTTTATGACACCCCGCCAGCACCCTCAACCTGATGCGTGGCCTAGTGTCACAAGGAGGGAAAAATTTTGGAAGATGGTGAAGGAGTACGTAGCAGACCATGTCAGCGTGCTTGGTGCCTTCCAACTATTGGGTGTCCAAGCTGGACACATGGCATGAACTGGCGCTCTACGCCTTGGAGGTGCTGGCCTGCCCCACCGACAGCGTTTTGTCAGAGCGGGTATTTAGTGCTGCTGGGGGCATAATAACTGATAAGCGCATCCACCTGTCAACTGAAAATGCTGACAGGTTGACTCTTATAAAAATGAACAAGGCCTGGATTGCCCCTGACTGCTCTACTCCACCAGAGGAAAGCGGCTGAACATAAAGGCACTCTAAATGTGGCTTTTATGGTGTATTGAATACACTGTATTCCCATGCACCCCTTCCACCACTAAAAAGGGTATATGGTTAAATCTCCCTTTTCTCGTCCTCCTCCTCCATCATATCAACATGCTTATTAGGCTGCCCTCACTCCTAATGTTTTAGAGGGTCAGCTCAGCAGCAGGCCCTCGCCCATAATGTTTTAGAGGGTCACCAGTAGGCCCTTGTTCTTAAAATTTTATAGGATCACCAGCAGGCCCTTGCCCATAATTTTTTTGAGGGTCTCTAGCAGGCCCTCGCCCATAATGTTTTAGAGGGTCACCAGCAGGCCCTTGTTCTTAATGTTTTAGAGGGTCACCAGCAGGCCCTTGCTCCTAATGTTTTTAAGGGTCACCAGCAGGCCCTCGCCCATAATGTTTTAGAGGGTCACCAGCAGGCCCTCGCCCCTAATGTTTTAGATGGTCAGCTCAGCAGCAGACCCTCACCCTAATGTTTTAGATGGTCAGCTCAGCAGGCCCTTGCTCCAATAGTTTTTGAGGGTCACCAGCAGGCCCTTGCTCCTAATGTTTTTGAGGGTCACCAGCAGGCCATCAATCATAATTTTTCAAGGGTGTTTATGATGCCCTTGTTTATGTGTAATAAAGGGTGTATTTGAGTGCTGGTTCCTTGTAATTTTTGGCAGCCCTTTCACTTAGTGCATAGGCTTTATTAGTGTAGGAGTCCCACTACCTGAACAATTGTACCACAATGTGAATGAGGCCCTCCTTTATGTGATATACAGGATGTATCGGAGTGCCTCTTACCTGTAATTTCTGGCAGCACTTGCACTTCATATACAAGTAAATATACAGGAAAGAACGTTTCCTAACAATTTTTCCTCTAAAATCGGTTTATCTTCGGTTTTGTGCGTATTATTGTCAGTCTGTAAAATTGGCGTACTACTCGGACAACATCGTTCCCAGCAGCGACCTGGGAGTCCAAGATACATCCAGACATCCTCCCCATACTGTTCCCGAACCATTTCAGTGGTGTTTCCATCAATTTCTGACCTTTTCCTGTGAACCAGACACCCTTCCCTCTTCAGAGCAATGCTCGGGTTCTCCCATTGACTTCCATTGTGCTCAGGTGCTCGGTAGAGCACCCGAGCATCCCGAGGTGTTCTACTCGAGCACTTTGGTGCTCGACCAACACTAATCCTGACACAATCCGTATCGCTCATGTGAAAGGGGCCTCAGTGGAGTGTTTCACTCTTCTTTTAGGCCCCTTTCACATGACCGAGTTTTCCGCGTGGGTGCGATGCGTGAAGTGAACACAAAGCACCCGCACTGAATCCTGACCTATTCATTTCAATGGGTCTGTGTACAAATACATGTTTTTTTTTCACGCATCAGTTCCACGTTGCGTGAGAATCGCAGCAGGTTCTCTATTCTGCATTTTTCACGCAGCCCTGGCCCCATAGACGTGAATGGGGCTTCATACAGATATAAGCTGGATGTAATGCGCTTTTCACGCATGTGAAAAACACATCAAACACCCGTGTGGAAAACACTAAACGCAACCGCAGACAAACTGACTGACCTTGGTGAAAGTTTCACTGAACGCACCCTGACACAATCCGTATCGCTCGTGTGAAAGAGGCCTTATACTTTTTTTCTAGGCATAATTGTTAGTAAATTTTCCAGGGCCAATATCCTGGCCCGGCCTCCGCTACGCCCCTGCCACGCCCCATCACTTCCAAAGTAGCAAGGGTGGTGTTAAAACGAGGTCTTGCAACTTTTTTTTTAAGCCAAAAACTGGCATAGCGCTGTAAGTAAATGACCCTCTTTACGCGTAACGTAATGGGGTAGATTTATCAGAACTGGTGAAAAAGATAACTCATAAATAGTCCCCCCTCTCCCATCCCACAGGAAGCAATGGTGCCTACACAGGCTGGTCAATCAATTGTTGCACATGTGGTCACAGGTGTCTATTAGACATGGAGGATCTGGCCTGGAGGTATCTAAACAGGGTTTTCCTCCAGACATGAGCTCGTCGTTTGCAAAGGTTGAGAAGAGGTATGGACTTTCCATGGACACTTTATCTGTGTACAGTACAGTGGAATGTGTTGGTGCTATAGATATAATTATTGCAATTTTGGGGCAAGTACTTCTATAATATGGTAACATGATGATACTAATAGCTATGAAAAAATAGCATCCAGATACTGCTGATGGTGGCCCCAAAACTAGGGATGAGCGGACTTCTGTTTTTAAGTTCGGCGTACGAGGTTCGGGTCATCTAAGAATTCAGTTACGGAATCCATAACGGAATTCTTAGGCCCCTTTCACTCGAGCGAGTATTCCGGGTGTGATGTGAACGCATCGCGCCCCCGCACTGAATCCGGACCCATTCATTTCAATGGGTCTGTGTACATGAGCGTTGGTTTTTACGCATCACTTGTGCGTTGCGTGAAAATCGCAGCATGTTCTATATCCTGCGTTTTTCACGCAATGCTGGCCCCATAGAAGTGAATGGGGCTGCGTGAAAATCGCATCCGCAAGCAAGTGCGGATGCGATGCGTTTTTCACGGATGGTTGCTAAGAGATGTTGTTTGTATACCTTCAGTTTTTCATCACGCGCTTGCAAAACGCATTAAATCGCATTGCACCCAAGCAATAAAAACTGAACGCGATCACATACAAAGCTGAATGAACTTGTTTTCAAAATTGCACATTTTTCACTGAACGCATTCGGACCTAATCCGCTCACGCTCGTCTGCAATGGGCCTTAGATATCCTGAACCTTGTACGCCGAACTTGAAAAGACAAGTTCGCTCTACACTACCCATAATGAAAAACTCAACTTTTTTTTTTTTCTTGATTTCAGGAGCGCTTTGGTATTTGCATCGGGGATCTTCCCTGTGGTCAGAAAGCTGCAGACATGCAAGAGTTAATAGCTGGGTTTGGACAATTCAGTTTTGACTTAGAAAGGGATGTTATAGGTCAGCGGGGGTCCCAGATCCTGCCTTTCCATGGCATGGACAGTAAGTATGACACACATACAGCATCCCATAAAATCAATGTAATGACAGTGAGGACATAATGCAGGACGCTCATGAAATATGCAGGAGGGGAACGCTCCCATCAAGACGGTAATGTATTATTAATAGTGTGAAATCCAGAGAATGGGGGGGGGGATCATTTACTTTTTGAATGCTCTAGCAAGAATATTTTGTCACATGGCAGCGGACGAGGTCGGGACCTTGGACGCAGCAAGTTAAGGGCTGATGCACATGAACGCGTGTGGCCCGCAAACAGCGCGTCCGCAATATACAAGCACCGGCCGTGGATGTGGACCCGTTCAATTTAATGGGTCCCCAATCCGCAAGATATCCGCAAGATACGGAACGGTACAGAGTGGAATTCCACAAAAGCACTACGGAACGGAGCGTTTCTGTGGGATTTTGGTCCGTGTCTCCGCACCGCAATTTTTTTTAAATAAATAGAACATGTTCTAATTTTTTGTGGTGCAGACCCATTTAAGTGAATGGGTCCACATCTGCAAATGGCGGGCACACAGTCGGTTCTCTGTGCATTTAGCGCAGGCATCCTCAAACGGCGGCGCTCCAGCTGTTGTAAAACTACAACTCCCACAGTGCCCTGCTGTATGCTGATACCTGAAGGCTGTTCGGGCATGCTGGAAGTTGTAGTTTTGCAACAGCTGGAGGGCCGCAGCTTGAGGATGCCTGATTTAGCGGTTCGGAGCAAGGGCACGGGCCGCACATGTTTGTGTGCATGAGCCCTAACATTTACTTATGTCGTATGGGAAAACTACTCAAACTACTGCTGTCAGGGGCTGACGTGGTGTTCACTCCAGGCACGTGGCGACACATTTATTAAGCTCGCCTGTTTTTAGGCGTAAAAAAATGCTGACGTATTTGAAACGCCTGTCTTTAAATTACCTGAAATGTATGATCCCTTACCCTGGGTTCACACCTGAGCGTTTCTGAGACGCGCGTTTTCCGCGTGTATTTGTCGCGCGTTTTTATCCGCGTTTTTTGCAATAGTAAACGCGCGTTTGACGCGCATTTGTGTGATTGACTGCAGTGTTGTCCAATGAGTCTATGGCCAAAACGCGCGACAAACACCCCAAAAAAAGCTCAAGAACTTGTTTATGCGTCTGACGTTTTACAGAGCGTTCAAACGCGCTGTAAAACGCTCAAGTGTGAACCAGGGCCATAGGGAAGCATTGGTTTTCACGTGTTGAGTGTTTTACAGCGCGTTTGAACGCGCTGTAAAACGCTCAGGTGTGAACTTAGGGTTAAAGTTCCGACGACGATTAAGCTGATTTATTAAAGTCGACCTCTAGTGGTTGTTTTCTTGTAAGACAGGTCCATGATCATTAAGACTTGTCTCATTGGTTTCATGCGTAAAAAAAAAATTGCGCAAATGACCGGAAAAAAAGTTGCAACTCCATCTCTTTCAATTGTGCAAGTTCTCCATCAAAACATACGGAAAAAATAAGCCTGGTCAGGAGTGGAGTAGAAATAAGTCGGTTTATGCGCCTAAGGCCTCATGCACATGACCGCAATTTGCGGAACGGCACGGACAGCCATTGATATAACTGCCTATTCTTGTCCGCAAAACAATAGACAACAATAGGACAGGTTATATATTTTTTGCGGACCACGGAACAGAGCAACGGCCCCATTGAAGTGAATGGGTCTGCATCCGAGCCGCAAAAACAAATAAGACAGTCTGAAACGCCTTTTTTTTTTTTACTCCTGAAGACAGGCGTGGACACTACAGTATATGTGTGTGCCCCATGGACTGCCAGAGGTGCGCTTAATTTATGACGCGGCTCGTCGTAAACCAGGCGCCTCTTCTGGCAGAGCAGGGGCTATGAAAGATTGGGCTTTGATAAATCACCCCCAATACAAGGCCCTCAGAAGTAGGCCAGGTTTAGGGCTCATGCACACGACCATTGCACACGGATACCGGCCGTGTGCATTCTGTATTTTGCGGAACAGAATGACCGCATGGAGTCATTTCCCTTTTTTTTCTGACCCATTGAAGTGAATGGTCTCCAAAAAACGGAACTGACACACAATAAAAAAAAATACGTTTGTGTGCATGAGCCCTTACACTTTGAGTGAATGCTGCATTTTTTTTTCTGCAATTATGGAAAAGTGTGGCAAAAGATGTGTGCATCGATCTCCTCCACAGGATGAGCGTTCACTACTGCGGTCATTCGTCCTCAGACAGCGGCATTGTTTCTGGGCAGCAGATCGCCGGGTTTTATGTTTTTCTGATCCCGTCAAAAGAACAGAAAGCAATAAAAGGAAAAAAACGGATCCTGTATTTTAAGCATCCGTTATGCTCATTTTGCAATTTCCGTCTGAGATCCGTTATTTTAGATGTGAAATAAATACTTTGTGTGAGACTTTTATTTATTTTTTTCCATCTAAAATAACGGATCTCAGACGGAAATGGCTAAAACGGATGCAAAATGTACATAACTAAGCATAACGGATACTTAAGGGCTCGTTCACGCGACCGTTGGTGTCCTGTATTGCGGACCGCATTTGCGGATCCGCAATACACGGGCACCGTTCCATTGTCATTCCGCATCACTGATGCGGACCCATTCATTTCAATGGGTCCGCAAATCCGGAGATTCGGAACGGAAGCATGGAACGGAACACTACGGAGTGCTTTCTGGGGTTCCGTTCCGTGCCTCCGCACCGCAAAAAGATAGAACATGCTTCATCTTTTTGCGGAGCAGAGGGATTGCGGACCCATTCAAGTGAATGGGTCTGCGATCCCCATGCGCCTGCCCCACGGAAGGTGCCCGTGCATTGCGGACCGTAATTTGGGCACGGGACAACAACGGTCGTGTGAACGAGCCCTAAAATGCAGGATCTGTTTTATTTTATTTTTTTGTTGTTGTTTTATTTTCTGTTCTTCTGACGGATCAGAAGTATGGAAAACGAACCGGTGATGGGAACCCGGCCTAAGACAGCGCGATCTTCTGCCCAGAAATAATTTACTTGTCTGCGCGAACGACTGTTTCACCCAATGAATGAGCGTTTTGCTCATTTATTGGGTGTCGGCTGCACCTTAAGATGGGCAGATTACCGGGAATGAGCGCTCATCAGAACATTCGAACCCGTTAATCGGGCTGTGTACACCCGCCATAAAGCCTCATGCACACGACCGTTGTTGTGTTCCGTTCCGCAAAATGGGGTTCCGTGATCCATCTCCGTGTGTCTTCCTTTATTTTTTGAGGATCACCAGACATGAAGGAAAGTAAAAAAGTTTTTTAGTTTGCCATGCAAATGATAGGAAAAAAACGGACGCGGACGTGGATGACAATCTTGTGTGCCTACGTGTTTTTTCACGGACCCATTGACTTGAATGGGTCCGCAAACCGTTGTCCGTGAAAAAAATAGGACAGGTCATATTTTCTTCACGGACTGGAAACACGGATCACGGACGACAAACGGTACATTAGCCGAGTTTTCCCCGGACCCATTGAAAGTCAATGGGTCCGCAGAAAATCACAGAAAACGGAACAATGGACACGGGACACAACAACAGTCTTGTGCATGAGGCCTAAGGCTGCTGGGTACACAGTCAGTGGGGCACATTTACAAAGACTGGCGTTTTACAGTGTAACAATATTTAGTGACTTTTTTTTTACGCCTAAACACCAATGTAACCATGATCTGGCAGGTTTTTTTTTATTTATTTTTATTTAAATCCAGACTGTTTGCAAAGCTTCTTAATTTTTAAAAATAATAATAATAAAAAATATTGGTTGTATATTTTACTAAAACCCTGAGAACCACTCTAATTTCAGTGTGAAAAGGCAACTTTTTGGCAGTTTCTGCAGACATGCCTCGGCTGTTAGGAATGGGTTAATGAGCCGTGTAAGAGGATCGCTCTGCTCTTGCAATCACTTTCTTTCCTCTGTATTGTGCAGAGTCCGGAGCAGCAGTGTGTGACTTCTTCATACGAGGCCTATGTAAGAAAGGTAAGGCAGCCTGTACATGAGCTGTGCACGCCTCTCTGATAATAACCGCTACGCTTTTCACCCAACCCGTCCGGAACTAAACCCTCATCTTATTTTGGTTAAAACTACAAATAATGTGAAATAACTCATAAAAATCATGTCTTATACTCCATTCACACCCAAAGCTGCATTCGAAATTCTGCTGGCTTCCTGTTAACTCTCAGACCTCCCATACTGGACTTCATATCGCTTATACCTGCTTCTACAGTATGTATGTATAGCGCATGCTCTGCTGTCATGCATTGTGAAAAATATAGTGGGGGTCATTTACTAAGACTTTTAGTGTGCAATGAGGTTCTTAGTAGATGTGACTATACTGGGATCCATTCTAGTAGCGTAGAAAAAAGACCGTCACGCAGTCCGCTATTTCTGGCGAATTCTGTGACGGAAGCCCTGAACGGAGCAGCCTAACAACTACTCGCTAAGCAGGGGGCGGACCCAGGTCCATCTCCTGGCTTACTAAGGGTTTGGCTACATGGCCACACTTTTTGCTATTTTAGAACTGTTATGGCCGTGGAAACGCAGGCGAGTTGAATGTCACGCGTGACTTCAGCTAATCATTGGATGAAATGTTGCGTGCAACAATGTGACCTGCAACACAAAATCCAGCCTGTCTGGAAATGTTGTGACTGTTGCATCGCAGTCATAGCATATCCCATTGCGATAACATTGACTGTCATTACATGAAATGTTGTGTGGCTGAACCTGTAAGGTGTTAACCCCGACTTACCCATACAGTACTACTGGTATACAAACACAGCTAACCAAAACATTCCACCTAGAAATACAATATTATAGCAATTTTACCCTTTTGAGGTTTCCCTATTCAATGCGCCAGAGGGATGCGCATTATCTGATGCCAGATATGCTTTTAGGAATGCAGCAGAATTGTGAATGCAGCTCTAGGTGTGACTAGAGCATAAGACGTGATGTAACTCAATCAGTACAAGATAACCAAAATTAAAGGGGGGTTATCCAGAACTAGAATTTTGATGATCTGCCTTCAGGATAGGTCATCGATATCTGATCGGTGGGAGTCAGACTCCCGACACCTCCGCCGGCACTCTGGTGAGCTCTGTGGTCTCTTCCTAGACCAGAGACGTCACGTGGCCTAGGCGCAGCTCGGTCCCTTTCAGGTGAATGGGCCTGGGCTGCAATACCAAGCACAGCCACTATACAATGGATGGCGCTCGCTGAAGCGCCATGGCTGCTTCGGTGGTGGTCCCAGTTGTCGCAACGCCACCGATCAGGGGATAGGTCATCAATCTTGCACCCCATTAAGTCTCTCACTCCTGGGCCCTGATGCAAAATTTCTATCTGTGTCCCCCCATCTACCATTTATAACACTGGCGTCACGTGGCGGAGGGACTTTTGTGCCATATCAGACTCCAGGGCCTCGGTGTGACCGCTCCTCTGTACCACCCCTAGTCCCAGGCCCAGTACACGTGCGATGCCCCTGGTTGTCCTGTTGTCTACATGTCTGTACCATGTTCCATTTTCCCCTAGGTCCCATGTGCCCCTTCCGTCACCTGACGGGGGAGAAGACTGTAGTCTGCAAGCACTGGCTGAGGGGTTTGTGCAAGAAAGGCGACCACTGCGAGTTCCTCCATGAGTACGACATGGGTCGAATGCCCGAATGTTACTTCTATTCCAAATTTGGTAAGGGCCGAGGCCGGGTTAATGGGTAAAGCACATTGCTCAGCTAAATTACTCACGGGCGATCGTCCAATTGTATGAGGTTCACCCCTTTAACCCCTTAGGTGCCATGGTCTGCAGCATCAAAGTGTTTTTTTTGTAGGGATGGGACTGCAAGCCTGTCAGCCTACTGGGCAGGGCATAACAGGTGGCCCAACCAGCGGCCCTCCAGCTGTTGCAAAACTACAACTCCCAGTAAGCCTGGAGAGCCTACAGCTATTAAGGCATGCTGAGAGTTGTAGTTTTGCAACAGACGACCGCAGGTTGAGCATCCCTGAAACTGCGGCACACTATCTGTTGGTTACGGTCACCAAAAACATCATGGCATCACTACTGCCCGGTGCGAGCTGCCAGTCATATCTTTGGCACTGCCAGGCTGGCAAGCGATGTGGTGTCACACGGGCATGACTAAATGAATGCACCCTCAGGCCAGAAACGGTGAGCGCCAACCGGCCTGCGCCGAGCTGCCTCTCCTGTTCTGTTTGCCTTCTCTCCCGCATGACTGCTTGTAAGAAGTCCTCCCTAATGGAATGCGTCTGATGGGGAAACACACCTGGATCCGAGGGTCACGCCACGCGGGCAGCTGCCAGGAAACAATGCGGATGGATTTATACTGTTTAATAGGTTCTGCAGCAGAAACCCAGCGCAATGCCATTAGTCCGGCATCTGATAGTCCGGACAGCACCCAGGATGTCACTAAATTAACAGGAATTGACCCTCACGCCTGGCGATTTACTCTCTCTTACCCTGCTTTCACCCTAAGTTCACACTTGAGCGTTTTACAGCGTGTTCCTACGCGCTGTAAAACGCGCAACACATGAAAACCAATGCTTCCCTATGGGGCTGGTTCACATTTTCGCGTTTTACAGCGCGTTTGAACGCGCTGTAAAACGCCCGACGCATAAACAAGGCCAGGAGCTTTTTTTGGCGCGTTTGACGCGCGTTTGGGCCATAGACTCTTTGGACAACACTGCTGTCAATCACCCAAACGTGCGTTCACTATTACAAAAAACGCACATAAAAACACGCGACAAAAACGCGCATAGAAACGCGCGTTTGAGAAACGCTTAGGTGTGAAAGCAGGGTCACACCTGAGCGTTTTACAGCGCGTTCAAACGCGCTGTAAAACGCTCAACACGGAGAAACCAATGCTTCCCTATGGGAATGGTTCTCACCTGGGCGTTTTACAGCGCGTACGATCGCGCTGTAAAACGCCCGACGCTCAAACAAGTACCTGACCCTTTTTTTGAGCGTTTGTCGCGCGTTCCCGTACATAGACTTTCGGGAACGCGCGACAATGTGTGTTCGTCTGTCTCTGTATGCTCGCTTGTAAACGCCCGTACAAGCGCGCATACAGAGCGCTCCTTTCGGAACGCTCAGGTGTGAAAGCAGTGTTAGGGCTCATGCACACCACCGTATGTATTTTTCAATCTAAAAAATACATTTGTGTTGCATCCGTTTTTGTTTGCGTATCCATTATAACAATGCCCTAATCTATTGTCTGAAAAGTGGACAAGAATAGGACGTTACTAAATGTTACTAAATGTTACTAAAATGATCCGACTAAATATCTGTATTATTGGGAATGTAGGACTATATTGGCACTGATTGGACAGTGTCGGGCTCTGTGGGGCCACCGATCCAGTTGTCAATTTATTCCTACATTTCCAGGAGGAATAACAGAGTAACGCCACAGTTTTCAAAGAAAAGATGCTCCAGAATTTATATTTCATAGGGAATACAAGTATTTACTAAAACGGACATGTCGGGAGAGCTGATAGATTCTCTTCTGTTTCAGGAGGCATTAGATAAAATGTAATTATTACTGGAAAACCGAGTATTTTTTCCATAAATGGTTGTACTGAAATCGGATCACGTTACATAAACTACTAAAGAAGTTTCTATAGGTCATGTTTAGTTCACAGGGATGCGGGGGGGGGGGGGGGGGTATGCATTTGTGGCCTTAAGAAGAGTCTGAGTTGACCCATTCTGTAAACACACAAATGCGGCCTAACAAAAAAAATATATTTTCCATCAAAACCAAACGATCTCTAAAAGAATGCAGCAGCACTGCAGCCTAGTGGGGCTCTGCTTCCTCTAGTGGTAGAGTGTGGGATAACAAGTGTGTCACAGAAATGTCATTTGTGTCCCTCTGCTTGATTGTCGCTCTAGGTGAATGCAGCAACAAAGACTGCCCCTTCCTGCACATCGACCCAGCGTCTAAGATTAAGGATTGCCCCTGGTACGACAGAGGATTCTGCAAACATGGTAATGTGTCTTTTCTAATATTTGACTTCACTTGCCCTGTTCTGATCTTGATCTGACACGTACACAATTCACACACAAAGCTCCATTCAAAAATTCGCCTGGATGATACTTGGAATCTGTCAGCCCTATCACGACAAACGCGCCCCCCCCCCCCCCCCCATGGCTTTGAGAGTCTGTAATTAACGACGATTGTGTGTGGGAGCGGTCAGTCTACATTTTCTTATATGACCCTGAATGGCATCTGTCAGCAGTTTTGTACCTATGACACTGGCTGACCTGTTACATGGGCGCTTGGCAGATTAATACATCTGGGTTGGTCTCATGTTCATATGTGCCCGCATCTCTGAGAAAAATGAGGTTTTAATATATGCAAATGACCCTCTAGGAGCAACGGGGGCGTTACCATTGCACCTAGAGGTTCTGTTAATTGTATGGGCCAGGCAGTGAAAATATCATAATGCCTGTCTCTGTCAATGCCGTTGCTCCTAGAGGCTCATTTGCATATATTTAAACCTCATTTTATGAGAAAGAAAACTATTTTTGAAGGCAGCTTTAGGATGTTTCTAGAGTAGAAGACATTTAATTAGAGATCAAAGTCCATTAGGTCTCATGTACATACGTGCAAAATGTGGATGCGTCCATGTGCTGTCCGCATTGAGTTTCACGGGCCCATTGACTTCAATGGATCCGTGGTCCGCATTTTGCGGACGCATTCAATTTTATTTTATTTTTTTGCGCAAAAAGATAGAACATGTCCTATACCTGACCACAGACCCACTGAAGAGTCGACGGATCTGCAAAAAATGTGGATTCAATGCGGACGCTGTCCGCATCTTGCGCATCGGTAATAAGCAGGCCGCAAAATACATACGGTGTAAAATTCTAGGCAGAAGTGGAGCTGAACCTCAACGCTCAAAGTTCTTAAAAATTCTATTTGCCTGCTTAGCCGAATTTCACAAAAAAATTGGCTTTGTGACAAATTATTTCATCACGAAGCGCATTTCTTTGTGAGTAGCGGGCTCAATGGCGGGGAACAGCGATTATGCTGCCCCCCCCCCCCCCCCCCTGTCATTAAACCCTCAGATCCTAACATCTGAGATGACCATTGAGGGCCTTCAGGGGTTCAAACATTTATTAATTTTAAACACTCACTTTATGCATTTGTGACGAAATCTTAGTGCGTGATGACGTCATCACACACTGCGTGAGATTTCGTGCTGGATCTTCAATCAAGATGGCCGCGGTGGGCTATTTGCGCGCAAATGGATGAGGTGTGAATTTTTATTTTATTGTTAATTGCCATTTTATGGAAAATTGATTTGTTACCACGAAGCTCGAGGAAAAATTTGGCGAATTGAATTTTTCTGTGAAATTCGAATCGAAGTCCACTTCTTGACCACATGTTTTGACCGGGAGGTACAGACTCTAATTAGGGGGCGCAATGAGCCCCTTATTCAACCCTTGCACAGAACTTCAGGTAGGAGGTTCTGTCATCATGACCTCCTGGGGGTCACGACTGTCACGTCGGGAAGCCTCCGCCTGGACTGACATCTAGAAGGTGGAGCAGGACTATAGAACAGCATCATTGTGTATTATTGACGCCCTACATACGCCTTCAGCTGCAGATTACTGACAGATTTCTATTGCTTTTATGTTGTTTGTTGTGACTTTTGCTGCAATTTCTAGAGAGATACATTGTTCTACGGGTGGAGATTAATCCCTTGTTGTAGAGACGGAGGACTTTGTCACTTCTTCTTCTTCTCTCCTGTAAATATGAAGAGGTGGTAGTCACACCCGTGTCCTGTTGGTAAGGGATCCAGAAGGCTCCTCTGCCGTATAAGAAGACCCCAGTATTATAAACGCCACATGTCAGGTGGGGGGGCGGGACACTTTACAGATTTAGCTTTGAGGCCCAGAGGCTTCACACTCTACCTCTGCTGACCATATAAACATGACTACAGAAAGTGGAGCGAGGACCACTGTTGGCTCTGTGTCCTGGGTGGTCTTGGTGTTGACGGATGCACTCATCCATGGGTGACACCATCTGGAACCATCAGGATCTATGAGATAATACAGCAGCAGAGTATTTCTGCTGCTGTATTATCTCATAGATCCTCATGGTTCCAGGAGGTGTCACCCATGGATGAGTGCATCCGTCCACACCAAGACCACCCAGGACACAGAGCCAACAGAGGTCCTCGCTCCACTTTCTGTAGTCATGTAGCATGATGAGGAGCTGGTAAATGTGCATCCGTATCGGTAATCATGGAAAAAATAGACTCCGACATCTACGTTTTTTGTTTATAGGTTATCCTTGAAGGGGTATTCCATAACTGGTAGACTGGTGGAAATATGACAGCCGGGGCCCACATTGATCATGAGCATGGGGGTCCCGTATGAACTGAACGTCTGGCAAGCATGCTCGCTGTTGCTTCATTCCTCTCTATGTGAATGCTGGAGATAGGGGGTGGGGGGCAGAGGAACCCCGCCATCATGACTGGTCAGACCCCCAAGTTATTCCATGGATATTGGAATTACTATTCTACTATTATGCCTAGTGCAGGTCCTGAGCTTGACACAAGGATCCAAAGACCCCTAGAGGGTCTGCATCCCTGGGCTCTGTATTAGGGATAACACACTGTCCATTTTGCTTAGAGTGCTCCCTTAACCCCTTGGAAACATGCAAGCATTATGGCACCAAGGGAGTATGGAGCGGGCTCAGGAGCTTAGCCCAATCCATACCCCACAAGAGGTGGCAGTGTTATACAGCTGATACCAGCTTGCAGTGACGAGGATTGGAGATGACTCCAATCCTGGCCATTTAACTCCTTAGATGCCACTGTCAGTAGAGAATGCAGCATCTAAGTCTCCCCCTGACCTACGACCGCTCCCTTCCACACAGCAATATTGTAGGGTGCTGATTGGTACAACGGCAGCCTGTGGCAGGACTCAATTGGCAGACCACATTTTCCCCATACACTGTAATAGTAAACTACTGCAGTCTATGGTACAAGTGATCGCACCTTGCCCCCACCTCAAAAAAAAAACCAGCTGACTACAAAGTGACCAAAAAGTCATGTGTACCACAAAAACTGGGGAAGAAAAATGAAAAAAAAAAAAAAAAGTGAACTTGCTGCCTCCTTAATGGGTTAAAATGCTTCAATAAAGAATTTGACTAATCTTTTTTTTAATCTTTCTACACCTGACCAGGTCCGGCATGCAAACACAGACACACCCGCAGAGTGATGTGCACCAACTACCTGGTTGGCTTCTGTCCAGAAGGTCCTAGGTGTAAATACGTCCAGTAAGTTGTCAGCCTCCCATGCAGTTCAATGGAAAACCTGGGTCTGTTTATTCACTACAGTTCACATGGGGATTCTAAAAATTATCTCTTATGTATTCCAGCCCCAAAGTAGACTTGGTTCTCTGCAGTCCGGACCACACAAAGGTTAGTACTGTGTACAGACAGCAGAATTACAGCACAAGTAAGGTATGTACACAGTGACTGCACCAGCAGAATAGTGAGTGCAGCTCTGGAGTATAATACAGGATGTAACTCAGGATCAGTACAGGATAAGTAATGTATGTACACAGTGACTCCACCAGCAGAATAGTGAGTGCAGCTCTGGAGTATAATACAGGATGTAACTCAGGATCAGTACAGGATAAGTAATGTTATGTACACAGTGACTCCACCAGCAGAATAGTGAGTGCACGCTCTGGAGTATATACAGGATGTAACTCAGGATCAGTACAGGATAAGTAATGTAATGTATGTACACAGTGACTCCACCAGCAGAATAGTGAGTGAAGCTCTGGAGTATAATACAGGATGTAACTCAGGATCAGTACAGGATAAGTAATGTAATGTAGGTACACAGTGCCTGCACCAGCAGAATAGTGAATGCAGCCTCGGAGTATAATACAGGAGTAACTAGGATCAGTACGAGGATAATGTAATGTATGTACACAGTGACTGCACCAGCAGAATAGTGAGTGCAGCTCTGGAGTATAATACAGGATGTAACTCAGGATCAGTACAGGATAAGTAATGTAATGTATGTACACAGTGACTTCACCAGCAGAATAGTGAGTGCAGCTCTGGAGTATAATACAGGATGTAACTCAGGATCAGTACAGGATAAGTAATGTAATGTATGTACACAGTGACTGCACCAGCAGAATAGTGAATGCAGCTCTGGAGTATAATACAGGATGTAACTCAGGATCAGTACAGGATAAGTAATGTAATGTATGTACACAGTGACTGCACCAGCAGAATAGTGAGTGCAGCTCTGGAGTATTATACAGGATGTAACTCTGGATCAGTACAGGATAAGTAATGTAATGTATGTACACAGTGACTCCACCAGCAGAATAGTGAGTGCAGCTCTGGAGTATAGTACAGGATGTAACTCAGGATCAGTACAGGATAAGTAATGTAATGTATGTACACAGTGACTGCACCAGCAGAATAGTGAGTGCAGCTCTGGAGTATAATACAGGATGTAACTCAGGATCAGTAATGCACTCACAATCGCCCTTTTGGGAAGAATTCTAATGACTAAGGCCTCTTTCACATTTCTGTGTCTGTCCATATTCCATGGACACTGTTCAGCTGAAAATGTCCATGTTGTCAGTGGTTTTCACTGACCCACAGACTTGGGCCTCATGCACACGACTGTTGTTTCATTGTTTTGGTCCGCATCCAAGCCTCAGTTTTTGCGGCTCGGATGCGGACCCATTCACTTCAATGGGGCCTCAAAAGATGCGGACAGCACTCCGTGTTGCTCCATTCTGTGGTCCGCAAAAAAAATATAACCTGTCCTATTCTTGTCTGATTTGCGGACAAGAATAGGCAGTTATATCAATGGCTGTCCGTGCCGGAACGCACACGGATGCCATCTGTGTTTTGCGAATCTGCGGACCGCAAAACACACAACGGTCGTGTGAACGTAGCCTTTAATGGGCGTATTTTGTCCACATCGCTGACCAAAGGTAGTGCATGTCTCTCTTTTTTTTTTTTTTCATTGACCCATGAACCGTGGAAAACCACTGATGTGTGAACAAACATTAAAATCACGAGGTATGTGCGTCTGGTAAAGGCCTAAAGCCGTGTTTAGTGTGAAGATGCTTCCTTCTTGCCTTGGTTTAGTGACCCTGCTTCTTCTTCCAGCTTGCTGCTGGCCCTCAGAGGCCGCTGGGCCCCTCACTCCCCTGCGATCCCGAGTCCATGTCGAAGCACCCGGCTCTCCTGATGGAGCTCCCACACCTCTCACACCTGACTGTGCTCACCATGATAAACGAACGCTTTAGAAAGATGCATGAAAACGTCTGTGGGGGTCTGAGACCCCTGGAACAAGTCACATGCTTCAAGGTAAGTCTACTGAACTCTGCCCAGTAAGTGACACCAGGTAGAGCCGCGGTCCTGGTGCCTGCGCCAAAATACTTTCTTCTCTATCTGATCAGTTTTTGTTTTGCACCGTGCAGTGCGGAGACCGAGGCCACTACGCCAACAAATGCAGCAAAGGCCGCTACGCCTTTCTGATAAGGAAGTGACTAGAAGATGGCGGAGGGGCGGTTGTGTGGACACAGACAGGAGCACCGCGTCCTCGTCCATTCAAGTGAGGATCTCCGCAAGCTGTGCTCAAAAGGGCGACGTTTAAAAGTGCTGCAAATGACTATTCTATGTCCATCGATGACCCCTAAACTGCTAAATTATAGAATAAATTATATTTTCATACAACTGCAGGACTGACCTATTCCGAGGCAATTTTAACCGGTCCGGTAAGGTCCGTCAACAGCAGCTTGTTTATGGCTTCTAGGTGGTCAAAGTGAAGAGAAAATGGTAAAACATAATGACGGAGGCTGGGAATTTGCTGCCTATAGTGTTTTTCCGACAATGGGGGTCCCGCAACACTGTCAAGAAGCGGGGCTGGGGGATAGAGCCGGCACAATACCAGAATTTAGCATTAGGTACCAAGGAAAGAATTGTGATACATGATACCACCCAATAAAAATACCTACACGTTAGCCTCATGCTGCTGGGTAACAGGGGATTAATGTGTGAGTATTTGTGCGTTTTTGTTTTTTTTTGGAAAGTATTGACTGCCCATGATATGAGGAGGTACATGATGGGTCAATTACTATAAGGCTACATTCACAAGACCGTATGAATGAGTCCGCATCCGTTCTGCAATTTTGCCGAATGGATGCGGACCAATTCATTTCAACGGGGCCATAAAAGATGCTGACAGTACACCGTGTGCAGTCCGCATCCATGGTTCCGTTTCTGCAGCCCCGTAAGAAAAAAATAAATATAGAAAAAAATAAATAGAACATGTCCAAGTTTCTATGATAGCGGATGCACATGGTCTGCTATCCGTGTTTTGAGGATCCACAAAACGCCACGGTCGTGTGAATGTAGCCTTGGGGTCCATTCACACGTCCGCACATGGCCGACACTATAATAGAAATGCCTTTTCTTGTCCGTGTCTGCGGACAAGAATAGGACATGTTCTATTGTTTTGCGGGGCCGCGGAATGGAAGTGCGGAGGCGGACAATGCACTGTGTGCTGTCCGCTTATTTTGCGGCCTCGCTGAAAATGAATGGGTTTGCATCCGTTCTGCGGAACGGGTGAGGACCCATTTTGCGGACGTGTGAATGGACCCTAAATGTGAGGCACATGGAAGTCTAAACTGTTAAAGCCATGTTCCTCACATTAGTAGTAACACCATTAAGTACCCCCCCCCCCCCCATAATAGACAACATAGGGTTAATGCATGAGGTACATGATGGCATTATTGATAGAAAATAACCTCATCATGTACCTCAAATTAACCCCATGTTGCCCATTATGGGCATCAATGTCAGATACGTGTTGGTCCCACCACTGGGAGCCTGTGGGATGGAGAAGAGCACGCCGCGCGTGTGCGGCCACCGCTCTATTCACTGCCATGTCAAGCCTGGGTGTGACTACTGTCTGAACTCCTATAGTGATGAACAGATGGCGGCCGCGCACGAGCGGTGCGCTCTCCTTTTAGGCCTGTTTCACACTAGCGTTGTTGTTTTCCAGTATTGAGATCTGGCAGAGGTTCTCAATACTGGAAAAAAAAATAACGTTTCCGTTTTGTCCTCATGCATTCTGAATGGAGAGAGATCCGTTCAGGATGCATCAGGACGTCTGCAAGCTGCGGTTTTGTGTTTTTGGATCCGTCGCTGAAAACAATGTAAGGCCTCATGCACACGACCGCTGTGTGTTTTGCGGTTCGCAAAACACGGAAGGTCGTCCGTATGCTTTCCGCAATTTGCAGAACTGCACGGACAGCCATTAATATAACTGCCTATTCTTGTCCGCAAAACTGAAAAGAATAGGACAGTATGTGTGTGTGTATATATATATATATATATTTGTGTGAGGCGCTTACGGTAGTACAGTGAAGAACCCTAGGAAATCAGGGAATAAGCGTAGTCGGTTGTGGTGTGCCGAAACCGAGGATGAGGTAGGCCTGAGAAAGAAGAGGGCCCACCCAAGGATAGAGATATGGAAGAAATGAGTTGTAAATGAGTGGAGTGGTGGGAGGGTCAAAGCTCAGACCTCGGACGGTGCAGGAGCCAGGTAAAGGGGGTGCCCTAAATAGGCTGGAGGCGGACCTCAGCCCCTCCCACAAATCCAGGCAAACTGCCTTCACACTTGTGTGAGGCGCTTACGGTAGTACAGTGAAGAACCCTAGGAAATCAGGGAATAAGCGTAGTCGGTTGTGGTGTGCCGAAACCGAGGATGAGGTAGGCCTGAGAAAGAAGAGGGCAAAAATGAAATAACCAGTTATTGTAGTCAAATATACATGAATAGCTCAACCCGACATGTTTTGGAAAGTATCTCTTAACTCTTGTGTTGGATTGGGAATGTATCGCAAGTAAGCGGATGACTTCCAGCGCCCCAATTCCTGATGACATGAGTAGGGGCGTTGGCACTGGAGGCCGTGGACGCGGCTCCAAAGCGAAAGGAGTGCCCTGAGTAGTTGGCTGCGTTGAGGCCCAGTTGTGTGAGGGATGACCTGACATGGGTCATGAAGGTAGTGGTGGTGAGTACCGAACCATGTGGTGAAGTAGCGGTTGAGAGGGTAGAAACTTGTGACGTTGACTGTAAGCATCCAGAACCCTGACTGGACACCATCTGTTGAGCGTGGGGTGATATGAAATGTTGACGGGTAAGTGCTGACTATTCTTGGAGTGAGGTAAGGTCAGGACGTAATGATCCATGTGTTTGCCAAGTGGGAGACAGGAAGACAAGGTGTGGCTTGGGTCGTGTAGGTTGTAGTGAATTTCCCGGGCCTCAGGAACCGTAGAAGGCGAAGTAAATTTCTGTTTTGAGGATGGAGTTGGTATCTGCTTCAGAAGGCTTGGCGTCTAGTAATTCGGATAATGCCTTGAAAATATGATTAACGGGTAGCCTCTGGGCTGGACGTGCGGGTTCCGCTTTCTAAATACCTCTGAGTATGGTTTTGATTTGGTGAGAGGCCATGAAACTGATGTTATTAGGGTGTAAGATTAGCATGTGGTGTAGAATGTCAGTGAGATAGAGTATGATGGCGTTGTATGACATTTGAGTTTAAGGTGGCAAAAGAAGCAAACCCCAGAAGAGAAGCCATGACAAAAGGGGGGCGTGATGTTATGTTCCAGGAGGAATCTGACGACCTAAAAATAAAATCAGAGAGAATGATAACGTGAGAGACTCTAATGGCGCCAGCCACGCGTGCGAGTCACCTCAAGATAATTGTATTGCAAGCCACAGATGACCGAGCCATGCGAGCGGGTCTGAAGGAAGAAAGACATGGAACCTACTGGTTGCGGGACCACGCAGCTGGCCTCGACTGGCGGAGTTGTGTGTGTGGAATTTGAATGGGGAAGCGATACGTGAGAGACTCTAATGGCGGGGCCATGCGTGAGAGACTCTAATGGCGGAACCATGTGTGTAAAAATGGCACGGAGAAGCCATGCATGAGACTTGAGGCGGAGCCATGCGTGAGACTCTAAAGGCGGAGCCATATGTGTAAAAATCCACCCGGAGAAGCCATGCGTGAGAGACTCTAATGGCGGAGCCATGCGTGAGACTCTAATGGCGGGGTCATGTGTGTGAAATTGGTACGGAGAAGCCATGCGTGAGAGACTCTAATGGCGGAGCCATGCGTGAGAGACTAATGCCGGGGTCATGTGTGTGAAATTAATGCAGAAAAGCCATGCGTGAGAGACTCTAATGGCGGAGCCATGCGTGAGAGACTCTAATGGCGGGGTCATGTGTGTGAAATTGGTACGGAGAAGCCATGCGTGAGAGACTCTAATGGCGGAGCCATGCGTGAGAGACTCTAATGGCGGGGTCGAGTGTGTGAAATTAAATACGGAGAAGCCATGCGTGAGAGACTCTAATGGCGGAGCCATGCGTGAGAGACTCTAATGGCGGGGTCATGTGTGTGAAATTAACACGGAGAAGCCATGCGTGAGAGACTCTAATGGCGGGGTCATGTGTGTGAAATTAACACGGAGAAGCCATGCGGGAGAGACTCTAATGGCGGAGCCATGCGTGAGAGACTCTAATGGCGGGGCCATATGTGTAACCCTAGAACGGAGAAGCCATGCGTGAGAGGCTCTAATGGCAGGGCCGTGCGTGAGAGATTCTACTGGCGAAGTCATGTGTGTGACACTAACGGAGAAGTCATGCGTGAGACTAATGGCAGAGTCGTATGTGTGAAACTAACACGGCAAAGTAATGCGTGAGAGACTCTAATGGCGGAGTTATGTGTGTGACACTGAAACGGAGAAGCCATGTGTGAGAGATTCTACTGGCAAAGTCATATGCGTGACACTAACGGAGAAGCCATGCGTGAGACTAATGGCGGAGTCCTGTGTGTAACACTAAAACGGGGAAGCCATGCGTGAGCGACTCTAATGGCGGAGTCATATGTGAGAGTCTCTAATGGCGGAGTTATGTGTGTGAGTCTCTAATGGCGGAGTCATATGTGAGAGTCTCTAATGGCGGAGTTATGTGTGTGAAAGTAAAACGGCGAAGTAACGCGTGAGAGACTCTAATGGCGGAGTTATGAGTGTAAACTAACCGGCGAAGTAATGCGTGAGAGTCTGTAATGACGGAGTAATGTGTGTAACTAAACGGCGAAGTAATGAGTGAGGGACTCTAATGGCGGAGTTATGTGAAACACTAAAACGGAGAAGCCATGTGTGAGAGACTCTAATGGCGGAGTTGTATGTGAAACACTAAAAAGGAGAAAGCCATGCGTGAGAGACTCTAATGGCGGAGCCATGCGTGAGAGACTCAAATAGCGGAGTCGTATGTATACAACTGAACGGAGCAACCATGCGTGCGAGACTAATAGTGGGGTCGTGGGTGTGTACTAACCGGAGAAGACACGCGTGGGAGACCCATGGTGGAGTTCGGTGTGTAAAACTAAAACGGAGAAGCCCTGCATGGGAGATTAATGGCAGATGAAATTATTATTATATATATATATTTTATTTCCTTTTTTTTTTTTTTTTTTTTTCTTTTTTCCCCACTTATGCGACCCCAATGACTCGCATAACCATGACCATCTCCGACAATGAACTTGAGACACTACCCCGTCTACAACCGTATGGTACCCCTAATGGACAACACGAAGAACGGTCACCGGGCCCCCGAAGCCGAGGGACTGAACGGGGTGACCACACGGTGATAAGTAGTTAAACATGAGCCAGACCTGATGGAAAATGCATGGACAGTAGTGGTCCGAACCACGTGCGCAACCGAAACATTAATCAACCGCGAACCGTGAAATTGAACTGATGGAGAAAACAAGAGCCAGAGGCATTGCAGCTCGCTAAGAGAAGACCCTTGTCGTGACCAATGAATAACCAACTTGTGAACATGGTAGGAACACACTCCTATAGGCCTAGAAATGAAAAGAAATGCAAATCGTAAGAGCAGGTGTGCGTACCTGGTGGTAAGAAAATCTCAGAACACGTGTAAAGAAAAATATGTCTATGCTAGCCCGCCTAAAGGGGTTAAAGAAAGTGGTAAGACGAGTGTGGACTGTGGTGCGAACGGACACATGACCTTGATGGGATCATGAAAACGTGAGTGTGAAAACAAGTACCTGCTTGCGCGTGTGACTGGTTGGATCGAGACGTGAGAAATGAGGCTTGGCATGTGGGCTGGAATGACCGTCATGGACGCCATACCTATTTTATTTGTTTATTTATTATTATTATTATTATTTTATTTATTTTTTTATTTTTTTGGACTATGGACTATATGGCGGGGGTTTATCCTTTTTTTTTTTTTTTTTTTTTTTTTTTTTTTGGACCATGGAGCACGAGGGTGATGTGGCGGGTTTTAGACTAGGTTACCGTACCTGGTAGCAAGAAAAGATTCACTGGACACACGTGCAGTGCAAATGTGTTTAAGCTTGACCGCCTAAAAAGGGGGTTTAGACAGAAAGTAGTATGCCGAGAGTGGACTGTGGTATGAACGTCGGCATGACCTGAGAGGATCATGACGTCAGCAGCAGTGGTGCCACGGCTGTGCGGATGGCGTGCGAAATGAGGCCCGTGACGTGGGGGATTTGTTGCGGAACGTGTAATCAGCAGACCGTATGTTTTTGTTTTTTATAAAATAAATTTATTTATTTTTTTTTCCTCATATGGCAATTTTTTTTATTAATTTTTTTATTCATATGGCGTTTTTTTTTTTTTTTTTCCATATGGGTTTTTTTTTTTTTTTTTTTTCATATGGCGTTTTTTTTTTTTTTTTTCCATATGGCGGGTTTCTTTGGTGATTGTGTGATGCGTTTTGAATGGTGTGGATTTTATTGTGGTGGATTTGCTTATACATTGATGTTGGCATGGCGGGTGTGTTCCCTGATGCAAGCTCTTGTGATGATGACTTGCGCCCCCCCTGAATGCGCTGCCTGATGGAGGGGAGCGGTAGCTGGATCTGTGGTGCTGGTGCAGGGGTCATGACGTGAGCAGCAGTGGTGCGAAATGAGCCCCCGTGACGTGGAGGAAGGTGTGATTCGCAGACCGTGGTTTTTTTTTTTTTTTTTTTTTGTGCCAGGACTATATGGCGGGTTTCTCTTCTATGACATTGAGGGAAAAATTTTTGTTTTATATATTTTTTTTTTTTTTTTTTTTTTTTTTTTTTGGGACTACATGGCGGGTTTCCTCCCTATGACACTATGGAGCTTTAATTACATATTTTTTTTTTTTTTTCCTTTTTGGGGGTACGCGGGTGATGTGGCGGGTTTTATAATGAAGGGGACTGTGGCCTGGTGTGGTGGGGAGTGTAGGTGTGATGGGGAACAGTCTGAGCCCCTCCTGGGTTGCGCCGCCTGTGGGAGGGGGGCAGTGGCTGCAGCCTGGGGCAGAGTATTGTGGTTGGACCGGGGCCGAGCAGACCTGTGGCGGCCCCCTCCCCACACACCAGCCGCACCAGCGGACGGCCGTCGGGATACCGCGCACGCGCCGACGCCGCCGCCGCGCATGCGCAGTACCCCGGCCGCACGTGCGCAGACCAGGGACCGGGACGCGGGCGGCCGCCATCGGCAGCGCGGCAGGAGAAGCAGCGGGACGGGACGGTGCAGCGGTGGGGAGACCGAGAAAGTCCGCAGCAGCAGCGCTGAATGTGGAGGGGGAGAATGTGTGGTGTTGCTGGAACGAGCCATGTGGCGGGTGTGAGTGCGGGCATGCCGCTGACCTGAACCGGGGGTTTGGGGGGGGGGGGGGCACATGTGTGGGAGGTTGCCGTGGTGATGGAGGGAAACTGAAATGGCCGCAGCCCCGGGAACGATAACCCGTGCTGTCTGGTGACTTGGAGTAGGGATGCAGCGCAGTCGTGTTCTTGCATGATCCGGAGCATGACAGACAAGAAAATAGCCAGTGACTTGTGAACGAAAAAATAGCGTGACATGAGTGAATGAAAGGTGAAATGAATTGAGCTAGTACAGGGGACAACCGTGAGGCCCCGTGCTGTACCGTGTGGATGACTCATTGACAGGCATGACTGACATGAAAATCGGCATGATTCGAGAGTGAGAAAACCTGACCTGAGTCCAACAATGGCGAAACGAAAATGAGTGGCACAGAGGAACAAGCGGAGAGGCCCCGAGCTGTACCGTGTGGACGACCCACAGCTTCACGGGCCACGCGACCCACAGTGAAACCGGGCGGAGCAGGAAGAACGGAAACAGGAATGCTCCAAATCCAGAACACCGACGGCGACGAACTTCCAGAAACTCAGCAACTCGCAAGCAAAACTCCCGCGACTCCCGAAGCGACTCTCTCTCTCAAAGCTCAGACCTCGGACGGTGCAGGAGCCAGGTAAAGGGGGTGCCCTAAATAGGCTGGAGGCGGACCTCAGCCCCTCCCACAAATCCAGGCAAACTGCCTTCACACATATATATTATTTTTTTTCTACGGAACGGAGCAATGGATGCGTACAGCACACGGAGTGCTGTCCGCATCTTTTGCGGCCCCATTGAAATGAATGGGGCCGCATCCAAGCCGCAAATACTGCGGCTTGGGTGCGGACCAAAACAACGTCCGTGTGCATGAGGCCTAAGAAAATGGTGACTGATTTTTTTTTTTTTTTTTTTTTAGGAGCCTAAGAAACTGGATCTGTCACCCATTGAATTCAATCGCATCCGCATCAATTGGTGCGGATTCAGTGCGGATTTTTCGCAGTGAATGAAGAAAATACGGTCAGGAAAAATAAAATAAATTGACATGCTGCGGATTTTAAAATCCGTGCGAAAAAAAATCCATATCATGTGCATCGAGAATTTCAAATCCTCATAGAATACAATGTAAATGACCTACGGTGCGGATTTTCCGCACACAATCCTGATCGTGTGCATTATTAAAGGGGTTGTCCCACAACGAGCATCTATCAAGTAGATTGGTGGAGGTCCGACCACGGGCGAACCCTGTCCACTTATCTCCAGTACACGTGACCAATGAGGAAGGTGATCTCCGAGATTACAGTGAAACGGCGCAATAGTCTGTGTCTGGTACTGAATGGGGTGGGGCTGCAATATCGGACGCAGACCAGAGTGGCGCTGTTTCTGGAACAAAAGTTTTTTTCACACCTGCCTTACTCTTTATTCTTACAGGTTGAGTAAAGGCTTCAGTCAGTAAGCTCGTTTATTAATGATGTGCTCAGAAAACGTTCTCCTTCATAAAACTTGTAATACTAGAAATAAACATTTTTTGTAAACCAAAATAATTTAACAGGAATCGTCACAATAGAACTTAGAGCGAGAACCTCTGTGCGAAGATTCACAAGGCACTTGGCGAATGCTGTCCGTCTTCCAGGACGTTGCTGGAGAACCTGGGCGTACCGGTAGTTCTAAGCGGTCACGTCATCAGTGGTATTTCCTCCAGCGATCCTGCTCTGAAAGAGAGGACATTGACATGAGCCCCCTCTGCTGGCCAGAATAGAGACCTGCGCACTGAAAACCCAAGCATGGATTAGATATGTGGGATGGGCAGCTGCCATATACACCACAGGTGCCGCTTATTGTGAGGGGAAACCATATGATGGGATAGCTGCGCCAATTGCACGAGATCCAGCAGTGCGACTCGCGCAGCAATCCCATTTATTTCTATGGGATCACCGCTACTCTGCGATCCTGGCCGCGACCAGTGTAGCCGTAGCCTAACCCTAAGTTCACACTTGCGCGTTTTACAGCGCGTTCGAACGCGCTGTAAAATGCATAACCGATGCAAACCAATTTTTCCCTATGGGACTGGTTCACATTTTCGCGTTTTACTGCGCGTTCGAACGCGCTGAAAAACGCCCCATAGACTTCAATGGGAACTTCGAACGCGCGTTTTGCCCCATAGACTTCAATGGGAACGCGCAACTCTTGTATTTTGCGCGTTTTTGACACTAAGAAAGCGCGTTCGAACGCGCGTTTTGGATTTAGCAACATGCTGGAAAAGGCCTATGATTGGCCAAACTTCATATAGACAGGGATATTTGCTCATTGGACAACACTGCAGTCAATCACACAAACGCGCGTCAAACACGCGTTTACTATTGCAAAAAACGTGCATAAAAACGTGTGACAAATACACGCGTAAAACGCGCATCTCAGAAACGCTCAGGTGTGAACCCAGGGTAAAGGTAGCAATCACAAAGCGTAGAGAAGATACCAAAATCCAAATGATGCAGAAATAACTAAACCCAGCCTAAGGGCTCATGCACACGATGGTATGCGGTCCGCAAAAAACGAATCCGCAAAAAAAAAAACGGATGACGGCTGTGTTGCATCCCTTTTTGTTTGCGGATCCATTGTAACAAGAATAGGACATGGTCTATTCTTTTGCAGAACGGACATACAGACACGGAATGCACACAGTTATTTCCGTTTCCCCCCGCCCCACCCCATTGAAATAAATGGTTCCGCATACAGACCTGGAAAAAGAACGGAAACGGGGGAAAAAAAATACCTTTGTGCGCATGAGCCCTAAGGATGCATTCACACAACTAGAGATGAGCGAATTTAATATTTTGAAATTTGTTTGCTGGTAAAAGCTGAATTGCGTTATGGATTCCGTTACCACAGACCATAACGCAATTCTATGACGGAATGCTTCATTCCGTCATAATAGAAGTCTATGGGCTGCAAAACGGATCCGTCTCGTTTCCATTATTTAGGGGAGTCCTCTCCTGCATAACGGAAACAGGACGGATCCGTTTTGCAGCCCATAGACTTCTATAATGACGGAATGAATAACGGAATGCCTCTAAAGGCATGCCGTTATAGAATTGCGTTATGGTCCGTGGTAACGGAATACATAACGCAATTCATCTTTTACCAGTAAACAAATCGCAAACTTATTTCATAACTGGTAATTCGCTCATCTCTACACACAACCGTATTCTCGGTCCACGTCCAATCCGCAGATTGGAGGCAGACCCACTGGCCGCACGGATGTCATCTTTGTGTCCAAGCTACAAATGATAGAACATGTCCCATTCTTGTCCATTTTGAGGATAAGAATACGTTTTTTTTTCCAATGGGGCCGGGATGCACATGGATACGGTGGTGTGAATGCGATGGCGCCGGGTCCACCCTCTCCTTCCATTTCTCGCAGCCCTATACGTCTTTGGTCTGAGCGCGCTCGGTTTGATACAGCCACCTCCAGTTCATTTAGTCTTCGGGGCTTGTTGAGATCTATTACGTTTATGGCTCCCAGAATACATAGCTGTGCCACGTTAATGTGCTCCTTCCAGCTGGCGCAGGGTAATGGTCTGCAATGAAAGCTGATTTACAGGAGCCGCAGACGCTGGGCATGAAGTGCTCTCTATGTTAATGTGGTTCTTAAAGGACATCTCCAGATCGCCCCGGAGTCTGCCTGACACAATGTGGCTCGGATCCGTCTGTGACTTCGGGTGACCCTTATGATACTCATAGTAGCTGTCGGCAGAGTCGCGTCTCATTCAGATGGGAGTAATGCGGCCACATTTTACCGTCCATTACACAAGTACAACACCCCGACCTCCAGCAGGATCCCACCGGGATCTGTTTAGGTAGAGGTCTGGTTATTGCATCCATCTGAAAGTGGCACAATACAGTCAGTTAAAGGGGTACTCCGCCTTTAGAAAGTTATCCACAGAATACAGAATAAGGGTCCATTCACACGTCCGTAGCAATTTGCGGATCCGCAATACACCCGGCCGGCACCCCCAAAGAACTACCTTTTCTTGTCCGCAATTGCAGACAAGAATAGGACATGTTCTATTTTTTTCCAGAGCTGCGGACCGGAAGAACGGGGGCGCGCTCCGGAAATGCGGATGCAGACAGCGCACTGTCCGCATCCATTCCTGCCCTATAGAGAATAAATGGGTCCGCACCCGTTACACAATTTGCGGAACAGAGGCGGACGTGTGAATGGACCCTAACTATTAGATCGGTGAAGGACCTACTACTGTGACCCCCCCCCCATTGATCACGAGAACGGTGCGACCGGTCAGGCATGCGTGCAGTCGCTCCATTCATTTCTATGGGAGCACAGCGCTTGGCTATCTCTTGAACTGGAGCAGCTGCGCGCATGCCTGACTGGCTGCTCCTTTAATTTTGGGGGACTCCATGGGGTGTGGACCCCTGTTCTCGTGATCAGTGGGGGTCCCAGTGGTAGGACCCCTGGCTGATATAATAGTTATCCCTATCTTGTGGATAGGGGATAACCATATATAACTGGATGTACCCTTTAAACAGATCCTGGCACCACGTAAGGCCCAATAGGTGTAATTATTTAGACCCTGTTCACACAGTGCAGTTTTTATATGCTGTTTTGCAATGACTTTTGTCACCTATAAGGTTGAAATAGAGGGGCGTCCCTTACATGGAAGTAAATACTTCTATTCCCCATAAAATAACTATTCCGGAGAATCTTTTCTTAGAAATGGGAGTCTTTGTTCCTCTGCTATTCCTCCAGGAATAACCCTACAACCTGTTAATTAACAGGTTGCATCCTTACAAGTCTGACGCTGCCTGCACTGGTCGTCCAATATCAGACCAACTGCCAATCTATGCAAAAGGATACATTTCCAGGCGGAGTAATAGAGGAATGGCACAATGACGAGTTCTAAAAACACATGCTCCAGAATCATTATTTTATGAGGGATAATTATTAAAACCGACTCGTCAAGAAGGCTGGGAGGTCCTACTACAAAGTGTTCCTACTGGCAATTTTTGGGAAGTGAAAGGGGTGTCAAACCCTACGGCATTTATTAAGGGATTTAAAAAAGAAACACAGCGCCACACCTGTCAATGGGTTGTGCCTGGTACAGCAGGTCAGTTTCTATGCGGCCAGCTATTCCTCTGGGCGACAAATCGAATATCAGGGCTCCAGATGGCGACCAAAATGGTCGCCAATGCGACTTCGAATTTACAAATGGCGACAAGACTTTTTAGTCTTGTCGCCATTTGCGACTAGACCCGCCGCCGCAGCTCTGCAGTTGAATCCCCCGCCGCCGATGTTCTTCTCAGCAGCGCAGTGGAGGAGTCTCCCTCCCCCTGTTCTGCTGCCACCGCCTCCGCCAATAAGAAGAGAGACGGGAGGAGGAGGGGAGGGGCTGTGGCCACTGCGCCACCAATGAAGAAAACTGACCTGTAATACAAATACAGGAGGCGGGTGCCGGAATCAAATAGCCGGATTTGTCTCCGAACAGTATATAAATGTATGGGCTCCGGCGAGGTGAAAGGAGTTATCACTTCAGTGAATAACTTTGGCCATCGATTTTTAAAATTGAAAACCATTTTAAAACCGGAGTCCGAAGTCGGCTTCTGTATTACGTTTTAAAATTGGTTTTCAAGTTGAAAAATATAATCCCGAAGTTATTCACCAAAGTCCCGTGATAACGAATTTCCCTCACCAGAGCCCATAGATTTTAATGCTGTATGGAGGTGAGTCTCTGTGAAGCATTAAAACAAAGTTATGAGCGAATCGCCTTCGGATGCATGCTCAGGACTCTGATACTGATTTATGGCTTTTGGGATTTGCTCATTAGACTTGTATGTTATTACACACACGTCTGGAGACATAAACGCTCTGCTTGTCACTGACGTTTCCTTATCAGATCAAAGAATGGGGATGTCAGGATGAAAGAATGGGCAATCTGTGCCTCTCATTCAGCTCCTTCTGTTCCGTTGAGTTAACCCTTCAGGTGCGGTACCTGAGGGGTTAACTGCCGCTGATCGCAGCTCCCTGTCACAAAGGTCGGGTGCCGGCTATTTGATTCCGGCACCTGCCTCCTGTATTTGTATAAGAAACATTGGTGGCACAGTGCGCCCGCCCCCCCCAACACTCCAGTATAAGAAACATTGGTGGCACAGTGCGCCCGCCCCCCCCCAACACTCCAGTATAAGAAACATTGGTGGCTCAGTGGGAAGTGCCAATGAGGGTTAAAAAATAATACAAAAATTAACTTACCTCCTCCAGTTGATCGCATAGCTGCCGGTCTCCTGTTCTTTCTTCAGGACCTGTGGTGACGTCACTGAGCTCATCACATGGTCCATTACCATGGTGATGTATCATTTGATGAGCACAGTGATGTCACCACAGGTCCTTTGACAGGTCCTGAAGAAAGAACAGGAGATGATTGGAGGAGGTGAGTTAATTATTTTTTTTTTTTAACCCTCATTGGCACTGCCCACTGCACCACCAATGTTTATTATATTGAGGGGGGGGGGGGGGGGGGGGGGCGCACTGCATCACCAATGTTTATTATATTGAGGGGGGGGGGGTGCACTGTGCCACCAATGTTTATTATATTGGGGGGGGGGTGCACTGTGCCACCAATGTTTATTATATTGGGGGGAGCACTGCGCCACCAATGTTTATTATACTGGGGTGTTGGGGGGGCGCACTGCGCCACCAATGTTTATTATATTGGGGGGAGCACTGCGCCACCAATGTTTATTATACTGGGGTGTTGGGGGGGCGCACTGCGCCACCAATGTTTATTATATTGGGGGGGCACACTGCTCCACCAATGTTTATTATACTGGGGTGTTGGGGGGGCGCACTGCGCCACCAATGTTTATTATATTGACCTTTTACTATGCATTCTGTATTAAAGAATGCTATTATGCATGAAAATCGCACCGCATCCGCACTTGCTTGCAATTTTCACGCAGCCCCATTAACTTCTATGGGCCCTGCGCTGCGTGAAAAACGCACAATATAGAGCATGCTGCGATTTTCACGCAACGCACAAGTGATGTGTGAAAATCACCCCTCATGTGCACAACCCCATAGAAGTGAATGGGTCCGGATTTAGTGCGGGTGCATTCCGGTATTTTGAATGCCAGATCCGGCGCTAATACATTCCTATGGGAAAAAATGCTGGATCCGGCATTCAGGCAAATCTTCAGTTTTTTTCGCCGGAGATAAAACCGGAGCATGCTGCGGTTTTATCTTTTGCCTGATCAGTCAAAATGACTGAACTAAAGACATCCTGATGCAAACTGAACGGATTACTCTCCATTCAGAATGCATGGGGATAAAACTGATCAGTTCTTTTCCGGTATAGAGACCCTAGGACGGAACTCAGTGCCGGAAAAGAAAAACGCTAGTGTGAAAGTACCCTAAAATATTAAGTTTAAATCCCCCCTTTCCCAATTTTACATATAAAATATATAAACAATAAATAAATAAACATATTACATAGCGCTGTCCAAACTATTAAATTATAAAAAAAATAGGATAGGACTGTTCTATTATGGGCCGAAATGTTTTTTTTTTTTTGCGTGGTATTGAGTATCGCAATACTTTTTTATGGTGACGAAAGCGAATAAAAATTTTGGTATCAAAACAACCTTACGCCGATACCAAAATTTGGATTCGGTTTCGATTTGGCGACTAAAAATTTGATTTGGCTCCTAATTTTTTCAGTTCAGGAGCCAATGGCTACTAGGTATTTTTTTTAGTTTGGAGCACTGAATATCGTTGTACGGAAATACAATGACAATAAAGGTCTTTATCTATGTGACTATAGTGGAGATGCAATACCCTACACAACCTATAGACGGGGGTGGCGCTGTTCTAGGAAGAACACTGCCATGTTTTCCTAATCTTATACAACCCCTAACAATACCCATGAAATCTACAGTACAGCTGGAGATTCTGCCCAAACATTACTTCCTAACATCTTTCTGTACGCAGCTAATGCGTTACTACGGTTACAGACTACTGTGTTTTTTTTGTAGTCTGTGACCATAGAGACGCATAGTTCTGCGTATAGGCTGTAGACACAAAACGGTAAGAGGCAAAGCTGCTTCCTTTCCTATTTCGATGCAGTGGAGTCGTCAATTGGTTATAAAGACGGATGTAAACCGCAGCCTGACGTACGGGAGGGGTGAGGGTTATTTGGAGTAATAGAGGAGATGAGATCTTACTGATATGGCTGTAGTTCCAGGAGTAGCTGAGGAGGCAGTAACCAGCGAGGAGCATGCTCAGGCCTCCCACACCGCCCTTCTTCACATTGATGTACTTGCCGTAGTATCGGCCCCAAGCTGGAAAAAAAGGGACACGGTTGTAAAAGGGTTAACGACTACTGTGTCCTCATCGGAAACCTGGTATAATCCCTTTAAACTAGTATTAAAGGGGTTTTCTTACCATAAAAAGTGATGGCATATTGCTAGGATATGCTTCACTGCCTGCTCAGTGGTTGGGGACCCTCGTTAATTCTCAGACTAAAAGGCTAAATGCGCTGCAAGGTTTCTTAAAGGGGTTGTCCACCTTCGGGGAACCCCCCCCCCCATAGTCACCAGACCTGTGGGGGTCATGTGACTGCTGTGGCCAGTAACAGGAAGTTTACCAGCACAGATCGGGGAACCAGCTTCCCTCCACAGGTCCAATGATGTGGGGGGTCTCTGGCTAAAAGGCCTCCAAAAAGCACAACCCCTTTAAAGGGAATCTGCACCAGCGACCTTCCCCCATCCAGCTGCTTTTCATACACACATAGCCGTGCTTCACCCGATTAAAACACTGTTTTTCTTTTGTTGACCCGAGGCTCTGTTCCAGAGTTATGATACTTTTTCTTAATATGTAGATTAGGTTTTTAGTGCAATGAGGGTGTCGCTATTGCTCGGGTTGCACCCAAGCTCTGCTCTTTTCTGTGGCCAGCCCCTCCCTGGCTGCTTTGATAGACAGGGCCAGGCAGTAGCAAAGTAGTGAGGGAGAGGCTCACCCCAGAAAGCAGTGGAGCTTTGGTGCAACAAGAGCAACGGCAACACCCTCATTGCACCAAAGGCCTAGACTGGATATTAAGAAAAAAGTATCATAACTCGGGAACAGAGCCTCGGATCAACAAAAGAAAAACAGCGTTTTAATCCGGTGAAGCCCAGCGATGTGTCCATACAAACAGCTGGATGGGGAGGTCGCTGGTACAGATATCCTTTAAGCCCTATGGTTACCTCAGTGCTGTTCCCAGCACAGGCAGCGCCCCCAGGCCATCCGCTGTAGGGAAGTGCAACACAGCCTCATTCACTTCTATGGACTGCAGTGGCGCAGGAAAACTGCCTCTATGGCCTCTTTCACATGACCGTTTTTTTTTTTCTGTTTGCGGGCCGTTTTTTGCGTTCCGTATACGGAACCATTCATTTCAATGGTTTTGCAAAAAACGGAATGTACTCCGTATGCATTCCGTTTCTGTAGAAAGATAGAACATGTCCTATTATTGCCTGGAAATCACATTCCGTGGCTCCATTCAAGTCAATGGGTCCGCAAAAAAAAAAACGGAACACATACAGAATGTACTCTGTATGTCTTCCGTATCCGTTCCGTTTTTTGCGGAACCATCCATTGAAAATGTTATGTCCAGCCCAATTTTTTTTATGTCATTACTGTATATGCTGTACGGAAAAACGGACCGGAAACACAACGGATCCGTGAAAAACGGACCACAAAATACTGAAAAAGCCATACGGTCGTGTGAAAGAGGCCTATCTCTCCGTTCTCAACCTGCGGCCCTCCAGCTGCTGCAAAACTACAACTCCCAGCGTTCCGGAACAGCCTACAGCAGGGCGTTGTGGGAGTTGTAGTTTTACAACAGCTGGAGGGCCGCAGGTTGAGGATGTCTGCTTTAGATCATTTGGTTTCCAGAGGTGGGACCCCTACTGATCGAAATGATATGAGGTATACTAATAAAATGCCACGACGCTCTTCGGTGGGGACAACCCTTTAAGAGGCACCTGTCAGATATTTTGGATTACTGGAAAGTCCAAGAAAAGCACTTTTTGAGGGTTGTGAATCAATAGGAAGGAATGATCACACAAAACCTGCTCCTGTGGCTAATTTCCAAATGGGTTACCTCTGCTCAGTCATCTGTGGTTGCACCTTATAGTAGATGATGTCACAAACAAGTGCCGGATTATCAAATGCCAGGAGCGGAAATGAAGGAAAAGTAGAAGAAGTCTATAAACTACAAAGGAACATGTAGACTATCACTAAGTTGGAAGCCACCCACCAACCAAGCAGGGGCTTCCTGTCTAATGTGACAGTACTTGTAGCCTGGTGACGAGGACCTTATGGAAGGATCCTGCTGCTGGAAGAGCAATCTAGTGTTCAAGGGGCCCCGCCGATCAGATGTCATTTGTGTTGGGCCTAGAGAAGAGCAAATCAATTTGTCTCAGGACATTCCCCCTGCTGCTTGATTGTCACGGTCATCCAAGATGCCCAGCCATGTCAATCTCATGCCCAAGCCACTGCTCTGCTTCCGCTACTAGAGCCTGTGCCGCAACACTTCCGGGTTGCGGTGAAAGGAAGAGTGGCTGCTCCGGAAGCAGAGCTTCAGTGCTTGCGCCACTACCTGAAGCAATGGCGTAGGTGCAAGATTGTCAAGGTCATCAAGTGGAAAGGGAGAGAGAGAGTCCTCGCAGGTGTAGGAATCTTCTTGATGAGAAGAATCGCCTTGCTCATCTCTATGTAAGACTCTTAAGCAAAGTGTTCAATTCCCCTACAGCGCCTCCACAGGTGAAATGAGGTAGTTAGCTCTCTCACCTTTCTCAATAAACTCTGGAATCATCTTTGGTGAATATCTACGGTCAGCTAACCAAGCAGGAAGCTCCCCAAGCCTGACGTCCATCAAACGCTTGGCTGTAGACCGGCTTTCTAGAAAGGACTCTTTACAACCCAACTTGCAAAATTCTAGACAAAGAAGGAAGGAAATGATAGAATTTGAGAAAAAGCCTACAAAGTATGTGAGATCCTGGTAGAAATCCAACCATCTAACCATGGATGTACACTACCAGGTAGTCTTCCTGATGGCTCTAGGGTCTCAGTTCCTCTTCCACATGGATCCCATTGCTCTTGTCTTCCACGGACAACTCGCAGTTGGACATAATTAGAATAAAACTGAGGAACCCACTGTAGCCCTAAGGGACCATCTACCATCTGCACGGTCTTGGCTGGCGATAGCATGTCCAACTTGATCTTCATAGTCTCCCCGATAACGTTCCTCATTTCCACATTTGTATCACTCAAGGTAGGGGAGATGACTGGTATTTGTGTTTTAACTCTATCCTGAGGAGAGCTGGTAGACCTATGGAAGACCATGGTAGATTCAGAAAGAGGCCTTGGTGCCGAGCTGTGGTCCACGTAGACCTGTTCATGGAAATGGCCTTGAAGATGATCCTGTACCTTAAAATTTTCATCTAAGATGGGCTCAGGCAAGGATAACCTAGCCTGAGCTCCTGCTAAATTCTCAGTACAGACTTGGTCTCTCACAATCTGCCATGAGTTTCTCATTCCTGGATTGTCCAGATTAGCCGGGGCCGTGATCTCAAGATCGGACCTTAACATTAGGGCTTGCCGGTTTGGTATGTTGGGTTCAGTCAAGACCACCTGCTCTTTTACTGATTTATCCATCTGACTGGTCCCTGCCTGGAGAGCTTTTATGGATTGTCCTACGCTCACTGAGGCTTTCTGTTGAGTCGATGTGTTCCCTGATGAGGCTCTTCCCACTTTCGGTTGTGTTGTCTTCTCTTGCCGGACTGTACTTTTGAGTTCCTCCATCTTACTTTTGCCTTTCCGTTTTTCCACACTGGGTAACGTTGTGCCCATACTTTTCATGGTCACCCGGTTGGCAGTCCGATTCTTGTCTCCGCTGTCTGCCTCGGGTGCCGTTTTCTTGATTTCCGCCATCTTACAGTGTGGCAAATGGGATTTCAGCCTCTTGAAAGCTTTCCCGCAGAACGGGCAAACCTCCATTGGAGATGATGGGTCTCTCCTCACTGGAAGGAACAGAAATACAAGGTATAACCATGGTGGCTCACCTAGATGACTGGGGAGCCAGGGCCATTCTATTCTCATGACATTTTGGCATCCTAGAGGTCAGACACCCACCCAAAAAAAAATATGTCTATGATTTGGAAAAACCCTTTAATCATTGTGTTATTAAGAGTTCTGCAACTTTGTTTTTAAGTTTCTCGTCCTATTTAAAGGTGCTTTCCGAGATTTTTATTTTGATGTCCAATCCTCTGGATAGGTCATCAGTATCAGATAGGGTGGGTCCCACCTGCCGATCAGCTGTTTGAGAAAGCCGCGATGCTCACCAGAACTATGGTGCCGCAGCCTCCTCATAGCTCACCAACCACAGCGCCGTCTAATGGATAGTGGGTGTGCTTGGTATTGCAGCCCAGGCCCATTCACTTGAAAGAGACTGAGCCACTCCTAGGCTACGTGTCCGATGAACGTGACGTCACGTGGCCTACAAAGCGCTGCTGCCTCTTACTGCAGCTGATCGGCAGGGGACCCACGTGTCAGACCCTCGCCGATCTGATATCCTCAATATGAAATTCCCGGAAATGTAAGATCTTTGCTTGTTGTCAATGATTGGGAACACTCTTCTTTACATACAGACCCACCCACAGCGAATACTGCTCATCGCCGAGTGCTTGCTACCATTCGATCGTGTCTAGACAATCCTTGTGAGCGAAACCCATCAGCAGCGCTAGTCGCTCTCCCATCCTGATAGTTTGTTACAATGTATCAGGCAGGAATCCAGGCGCACTTGGATTGTGCAGACTGGATTATACTGCAACGAATGCTCAGCTGTGACAAGTATTAGGTCAGGGCAGGGTTTCAATCCTTGCCCGTAAAGGAGACTCGTGGAAAATGCGAAAATCTCCTGGACGACAAATCTGCCTGGTGCTGCGCCTTTAAATTATACTTTTCTCTCGGTCCCTGCACTTCTTCTTCACCCATGGGTGCCCACCACAGACATCCTGTCTGTATGAAGGGGGTGGGAGGGGGTTTGTAGCAGGATCTAGTGTGGAGTCTGCATAGTGGGGTAGGAACTAGGGGAATCTAGCCTGACCTCTGCATTTGTTTCATTGTGCAGGTTAGGGGCATGTCCTTTATACACGGGCAGGGAATAACACTAAAGATTTGTGCTTTGTACGCACCTTTTTAGAATCTCCCTGATGTCCCTCCTCAAAAGTGATCAAGCACAATGTTCAAAGGCATGTTCCCATTCACTGACAGCAAGCAGAGAGATTGAAAATGGCAAACAAGTGAAACACAAAGTATATTAGAAAGTTGCAGGAAAAGAAAATAGGGAGTTAGATGTAAATAATATTTAAATTTAATTAAAATCTGAGTATCACTGTATATAGCACGGGCACCGCATGCAGGGTTAGTGCAGGTCCTGCCCTGCTTGCTGCACAGAATCACACCACACTATGCTCACCATCACACTTCTCACCCACATGCAGCCTCTGGCCCTGTACAGGACGAGTGACGTCATTAGACAAGCCACGGTCACGTGGGCAGACCTTTTCTTACTCTGATTGGCTGACCGGTCTTCGCCTAGTTTGACATTAAGGCGTCGCCATATTGGTAGAGGCAAAAAACAATCCCTCAATGTTTTCTGTACATACACTGCCAAATATCCTATACGTGAGGAAGGAAAAGAAGCGGGACGGGAATCCTAAAAGCGATAGGGCGGTAAGAAATTGATATATATCGCGCAAAGTATTAAAATAAAATTAAATAAAAAGCTTATATACACACCAACAAAATGGCCGCCCGCATCTTACGACTGGCGACATGTATCACGCGACGACGCGACGTCCTCAGGCGTGCAGGGTCACGTGGACATAATCATTCCTGCGATTGGCTGGATGTCTGCGACGCGTCGCCATGTTGGCAGAGGCAAAAATAAACGTTTTCACCTCATCGAAAACTCGTAAAACCAATCAGATTTCTTGTTTCCTGTTCAAACCCTCTCTTTAACGTTAAAAGCCGCATTCTGATTGGTTGCTGTGGAGGGGCTGATCGACCCGCCGTGCCAATGAATACATAGCAATATTACAGTTGTTGGTCCCATCACTCCAGAACTACAATTCCCAGCATGCTCCGTTTATTTCTATAGGAGTTATGAGAAGAGCAGAGTCAGTGTGCATACTGGGAGTTGTAGTTTCACAAACACATGGAGTGCCCTGCTCTAGTTGAAAAACAATATGGTCGTTCACGAAGGTTTTGTTTTTTAATATAACCAAGAAAATGGCCTCCCTACTTGCCACTCCGGCGACATTTGTGAAGCCGCTTTCTTATTGGTCCACCGCAAAGGCTGCGTGATGACGTCACAAGGCCCTGTATCCGGCTGCAGCTTGGGTTTGGACCATGGAGCCCGGTGGGGAATGAGAGCGTCAGCCAGCGTATGAGGAGTATGAGCCGGACCGGGAGAAGCCGGGGCAGCAGCCTCGGGGAGACGCAGCCTAGGTGAGGCGGGAGGGGCCGGCCCTTTGTATCGCCTTCTGTGGCGCTGCTGTGGGACTACAAGTCTCAGAATGCCCTGCCTGGGACCACTGCCGCAGTGTTCTGTGGTGAGCCCCGTATATACCGCCATGGCCTCCCATTATAATAGACCCCTTCAGGACCAGGCCGATTCTGACCTCTTGTTTTCACTCTTTCCTTCCCAGAGCCATCCCTTTTTTTATCTTTTTATTTATTTTTTAAACACATTAACTGTAACAAAAAAATGTACAAAAAAATACATATATTAATTTTTTTTTGTGCCATTGTTTGTTGAGGTTTTGCTTTTATACCGATCACTGCACGGTAGAAATGCCACCATTTTATTTAGCCAGTTTTGAGTGAATAGGGCATGCTGGGACATGTAGTTTCACAGCAGTCATCTTTGAGGGGGAGGGGGGGGGGACAAAGATGGCGGGTCTGGGGGTCTTCACTAGGTTTCGGTTGCTGTGTTAACCTGTAAACCACGTAGGTGCCGCGGTCGCTGTTGACCGCGGCGTCGGGTTTTGTACAACTTTGTTCAGCAATCCAGAGTCTGAGGTTTGGATATTGATGGACTAAATATCAGATCAGTGGGGGGACGTCCGACTCCTGGCGCGGCCACGTGATCGGTCGCATGACCTTGCAGCAGCTCAGTCCCGTGTAAAGGGGTCAGCCCATCTCACACCAATGTCCGATAGATATGGGTTCCACCTATGGGGACCCCAAAATGAACGAGTGTGGCACCACGCATGGGAACCACTATAACCCTGATGGCACAGCAGATTCCAGGGTATGACACCAGGAAAGGGGGCGGCTGTATCTATGTCCTGTCGGGATACCACCTTTTGTGCGGCGCTTCCCCCTTGACATTAGGGCACCTCATAGTCTTTTTGAATTTGCATGATTTTTTTTATTTTATTTTTTATTTTTTTCCCCCTTTCAGCCTGGACTAAGCAGCAGAGACGTCTTACTGGACCCCAGCCCACACCCCCCACGTATTTCCTGTGGAACCCCCATCGTCAGAGCGAGGATCCCGGTACAGCCGGACCCCAGAGCCCAGATGTTGCCCGATAGCAGGTCAGAAGTCAATGTTGCCTGGCTTTCTTTGATGAATGAAATGGGTCATTAGAAAATTCTGATCCCTGGTGACAACTCGCTTGGATGTCGAAATAATAGCTAAATTGGTTGTCACTCGGGAGTCATTATATGATCATTTAAAGAGGACCCGCCCCCTCTCCTGACATCTCCGTTTTAGTAACTGCTTGCATTCTCCATGTAATAACCAGTCTGGAACATGATGTCCCGTTCCTCTATTATTCCTACTAGAAGTTTCTGAATGAATTGGCAGCAGTTTGCAGTGAAGGTCCAGTTAGGGGGGGGGGGGGGTGTCCTGCATGAGCTGGCGCATGCACAGTATCTGCATAGTGTTTCTTCCCTGTGCTGGTATCAGCCTCAGGGAACGAACTGCGCATGTAGTGCTAGCTCGCACATTGCAAGATTACGGCGCTCTAGCTTTGTGACGTCGGGGAGCAAGGAGGAGATTGGGAGGGTAAGGGGCGGTGCTGGGCTCAGAGTCAAAACGCTGGACTCCTCTCTCAAGCATGGAGGAGACAGGACTCCTCTAAGGTCATTTACATATCTATAAAATCTTTTTTTTTTTTTTTTTTTTTTTTTAATACACAATAAAAGCACACAGAGCTATGGGGACTGGGTATTGCGGTTGTGCTAGCGTCAATCTAGAAAGCCATGTCCTCAACTCTATACACACAATCCCGGTGACCGGTTCCCTTTAAGTGACCCCCCAAGGGTCTTGTATGGGGAAAAAAAATAAGATATGAAAAAAATTCCGCCACAGATCCGTAAACTATATATCCCCCTATATCAAAATCAGGGACGACATTTTAATAAATGTAAAAATGTACTTTGTGCTTTGAAAAACTGACTTAAAAAAAAAAAAATTTTCCCTGGTCTAAAAAGGCCCTCGTATGACTGAAAATAAAGCTGTGGTCCCCCTTTACTCTTATTATACGCCTCCGCTCCAGCGGTTACGCGTTATTACGGTACTTTACATCTTCGGGAAATCAGATGAATAGGAGAAAAGCCAGAGCCGGTGACATCACTGCTGTAATCAAGATATAGCACAGGGTACGTAATCTGCGGCTCAGGTGACACTACCACTCCCAGCATGCCAGGATAGTCAGCAGCTTGCAGGGCATGCTGGGAATTTTAGGCAACTCCACTAGGCCCCTGTTCACCATGATGACCCAACGGCACCCCGCGATCGTGTGCTATTGACGGTGGCATTTACGGCTCCATTCAAACGTCCTCATCAGTTCCGCAATTTTGCGGAACAGGTGCGGACCATTTATTTTCAATGGGGCCGGAATGTGCTGTCCGCATCCGCACTTCCGTTCCGCAAAAAAATATAACATGTCCTATTCTTATCTGCAATTGCGGACAAGAAAAGGTATTTTCTATGCCGGTGATGTGCAGTTCGCAAAACGCGGAACGCACATTGCCAGTGTCTGTGTTTTGCGGATCCACAAAACGCATACGGACGCGTGAATGGACTCTAAGGGCTTAAATGGCTGGGATCATAGTTACTCTTCTAGGTAACGGCTGGCACCTCCTTGCTAATGGCGCCGCCTCATCTCCTGAACATGATATTCAAATCTGATGTGGTAGAAATCTGCGCAGAGTTTGACGTTCTTCCCATGGAAGGGTTAATCCCTGCTACGCTGGCTTCCCGCACCCCACTGCGTACGTGATGCAGTGCTGGGTGGTAAACATGACGTGGCAGTATGTCATGCCATAGACAAGCTTCCATAGTCAGCAGAGGCGCTGCCATCACTCTGCCAACCCAGCAGCACTGCCTGTGCTTGTACAGAGACTGAACAAGCAGGGGGAGCTGGGTTTGCTGTGGGTAAAAGCGTCTGCGTTCTCAGCAGGTCCGATGGGCATTTCTTCCACTCGTTTGGATGTGACGATGGCATGCAGCTTGGAAGGCAGGTGTCCTCCTTCACTGCCAGGGCCTACATTGCTCTAATGCATCTAAAATAATCCAAATACATTGACTTCTATGGTTTATTGTCTAGCAGTTCCTGTGCGCACCTATGGGACTCTGGTTACAGGCTACCTGTTGTAGTCAGACCTTGCAGTTATGTATTACATCTGCATTCCCTCTGCCCCCCCTTTGTGCGGTCAGACTATGGGGGGTGGGGAGTGTCTGCACAGGTGCTGTAAACACAAAACGGTTGTTGTGTTTGTGTCTATCCCTAGGCGTGTTCTGTGGTAGCTATGTACTGAAGCTTCACTGTTACACTAGGGCCCCTAAGGGGTTAAGACAATGCGCCACCTTTTTACAGCAGTCGGGCTGTTTAACCCCTTTGATGCAGTGGTGAAAAGCAATCACAGCATGGAAGTGGTTTAGAGGGAAGGAGCTCTTCATCTCCAATCAGCACCCCGCAAATGAGATTGTGGGGTGCTGATGTTTTCCTATGGCCTAATGAAGACCCCAGGCCTGCCTGCTGTGTATCCTAGCAGGCCGCACCTCTGTGGCGCAGCCAGTATACGGGCGCATTCACACGACCGTAGGCCGTCCCTGCTCGTATTGCGGACCGGAAATAGTGGCTCTGCAATATACTGGCACCGGCTATATGAATCACAGATGCGCACCCGTTGACTTGAATGGGTCCGCCATCCTCAAGTTTCAGCGCGGAGGCACGGATTAGAAGCGCTTCTGTGGGCTTTTTGATCCGTGCAGAGGTCGCAATAACGTTTGTACAAGCGTCAGACGCCTGTTCAGTCCATTTTACTCCCTGGAAAAAGGAGTGTCAATATGCCTTAGACTTTCCCCCACATTCATCAGCGCAATGAGCGCTGCGATCTGCCTGTGCCTGAATTAGCCAATGGCAAAGCTCCATACAGGAGCTTTGTTACTGGTTGGTTTGGGCGCGCGCCAGAGCGATACAGTTCTTGCAGCAGGGGAAGATGGTGGGTGCTGGAAGGAAGAGGGGCCGGTTCCCGGGGCGGCTGTAGTAAGGTGAGCAAGGCGTGCTGCCCAAGGACCGCGGGAAACGCTAAGGAGCTGCAGACTCGTGTGACCGGTCCCCGGCCTGAGAGAAGAGCTGTCCTCAGGCCTGTGTGTGTCCCGGCACCTGGGCGGAGTGGGCCGGGGGTCGGGAGAGTTGTGGCAGTGATAATCTCAGCTTGTCAGTCTTCAAGTGAGTGATTCTCCCCCCCCCCCCCCCCCCCCCTTCCTCAATCATGGTCCTGTCTCCCAGTTCTCTGCACCCCCCCCTCTGCTACCTCCTGGTTCTGTACACCTTGCTATCACCCCCATAACTAGCACCCCCCTCTGGTTGCAGGATAATGAGGAGCGTAGTCTCTAAGTGTGTGCAGAATAGTTATCATGAGGACGTGACTTACAGAAATAAAAGAAGGGGAGACACAAAACCTTATAGGATTCCCCCCCACCTCTACTAGTGACCCTGCTCCCTCCCGTCTCCCCGCTGGTGACCCTGCTCCCTCCCGTCTCCCCGCTGGTGACCCTGCTCCCTCCCGTCTCCCCGCTGGTGACCCTGCTCCCTCCCGTCTCCCCGCTGGTGACCCTGCTCCCTCCCGTCTCCCCGCTGGGGACCCTGCTCCCTCCCGTCTCCCCGCTGGTGACCCTGCTCCCTCCCGTCTCCCCGCTGGGGACCCTGCTCCCTCCCGTCTCCCCGCTGGTGACCCTGCTCCCTCCCGTCTCCCCGCTGGTGACCCTGCTCCCTCCCGTCTCCCCGCTGGTGACCCTGCTCCCTCCCGTCTCCCCGCTGGTGACCCTGCTCCCTCCCGTCTCCCCGCTGGGGACCCTGCTCCCTCCCGTCTCCCCGCTGGGGACCCTGCTCCCTCCCGTCTCCCCGCTGGGGACCCTGCTCCCTCCCGTCTCCCCGCTGGGGACCCTGCTCCCTCCCGTCTCCCCGCTGGGGACCCTGCTCCCTCCCGTCTCCCCGCTGGGGACCCTGCTCCCTCCCGTCTCCCCGCTGGGGACCCTGCTCCCTCCCGTCTCCCCGCTGGGGACCCTGCTCCCTCCCGTCTCCCCGCTGGTGACCCTGCTCCCTCCCGTCTCCCCGCTGGGGACCCTGCTCCCTCCCGTCTCCCCGCTGGTGACCCTGCTGAACAGACTCTGTCGACTATGATGGGATCCATTCAGTTTCTGTTCAGGATCTGTCTTTTTACCAGACCAAAAAGTGCTGCATACAAGGCTTTTTTGTGTGATCTTTCGACAGAATCTGCCACAGAGGCTCCAAACGCAGCCTCCAACGCACTTGTGGGCAAATGCAGGCCTATGTATTATGTATATGAATTTCTGCAACTTTCGTTCTCCTCCTCGGGTAAAAATACTCCACAAAAACGGTCAGAGGAGTATTTTTACTCTTCTGGAAAAAACATAGTCCGACCTCTGGATCCGTGCCTCTGCCCCGCTAAAGATAGGACATGTCCTATCTTTTGGCGTATATATTGCGTCCTTGTATGGGTCCGTGCCGCAGTACAGGATTCACACGGCTGGTGTCCATGCATTGCAGACTACTATTGGCGGTCCGCAGCACGGGCACAGATGGCTTACGTTCCTGTGAATGTATCCTAACACAGACAGTATATTTATATGCAGTACATTAACAGAGAATTAGTGATCAAAACATCTAATATTGAAGTCCCGTTTTGGACTATTATATGGTTAAAAAAAAAGGTGTTTTTTTTTTATAGTAAATTCCTAGTAAAAAAAAATATATATAATACTCCTTTTTCCATTGAAGAAATGCCTTCTAATGGAAAAGTTGCAAAAGTAAGTCCCTCCACAAATTTAGCATGGTCACGTCTGTAATGACCCGCACTACATAGTTATCACATTTATCTCGTACAGTGAACGGCTAAAAAAAAAAAAAATACCAGAATTGCTACTTTTTATTTGCCAGCCTAAAAAAATGGAATAAAAATCGATCAAAAAGCGTTTATACCTCAAAATGATAGCAATAAAAACTAAAATCAGGATCTGTACCCCAAAATGGTGGCATTAAAACTGCAGCTTGTCCCGCAGAGGACGAGCCCTCCTACAGCTGCATCAACGTAAAAATAGAAAAGTTATAGCTCTTGGAAATCGCTGGGATATGCCCCCATTGTCTGATAGGTGCGGGTCCCAGCGGTGTATCAGGTACGGAGCCCCTCAAAGTGGTGGCTGGAGGACTTTGAGAACGGAGCCCCGAAAGTTGTGGAGGGCGCCCTGCACATGCGCAGCTGCCCTCCATTCATCCTTTATGGGGCCCCAAAAAAATAGACTAGCACTGGCTCGGCTATTTCCGTCGGACCCATAGAAGTGAATGGCAGCGGTGGTCGGTCATGCGCGGTGCGCTCCCATTCACTCCTATGGGGAGAGCGCTTGGTGGTGGCCGGACCGAAGTCCTCCAGCCGCCACTTTGCGAACTCCGTTCCTGATATAGCGCAATGCCCCCATCGTCTGTGATGAGACAACCCATTTAAGGCTCAAAACAGGCTGGTCACGGAGGGGGTTAATGGCTGATAAAGGAAAGCAGTTGCGTGTCCTGTCCAATATGAGAAGATGATTTTCGTCCATCTCAAGGTGCCTTTGCGTAATTAGACATTCGGCTTAGATGCATGTCAGACAGGCGGCAGATTGGCGCAGCGATCGGGAGCAGCGTAGAAAGCAGGTGGTTTGCAAATCTGATAATCCCGTGAGAAAATGCCCGCGTGGTGTCTGGTGCGAAGACGTGAACTGATTCCGGAAACTGCTGACTTTCAGCTTCTTCAGGCCTCATGCACACGACATAGTTTTGGTCCACATCCGATCCGCATTTTTTTTTAGATCGCATTCATTTGGAGCCGTGAAATACGAAGACAGTGAGCAAACGGATATCATCCGTGTACTGTCTGCATCTATGCGGCTGTTCCGCAAATTAAATAACCTGTTCTGTTCTTTCCATTTTGGTCATGTGTATGTAGTCTAATGAGGCTTTCGCTCTAGTCCAGGGGTCAGCCACCTTTGGTCTTCCAGCTGTTCTGAAACTACAACTCCCAGCATGCTCCATTCATTTCTATGAGAGTTCTGAGAAGAGCAGAGCAAGTGTGCATGCTGGGAGTTGTAGTTTCACAACACCTGGAGTGCCGGCGGTTGCCTACCCCTGGTCTATTCTGTGCGTGATGCGAATGAAGCCTATGGTCCTAACCTAAGGCTAGCCATACATGTCATCCCACAGGTGTTTCGCCCAACCACCCCTACCTACAGCGCACACCTGGCTCAGCCGAGCATGCAGGTGTCCTGGGGAGGGGGCGAGTAAGCTGCTCTGTTGTGACTGCTTATCTCGCAAAAAGTATCGGGCATGTTGGAATTCTACGTATTCTTTCTACATCCGTATATCTGTTCTGAAAAATGGGGGAAGTCAATAGTTCCATAAATAAAATTTGGATGCAACATGGATCACAACCGTATTTTACTGATATGCGGACCACAAAACAGACCAGTTCGTGTGTATGGCCGGCTATGTCCACTGTGTACTCCCGGTCGCTGATCGGCAAGGGTGAGGGATGTTGGACCCCACCAATCAGATATTATGGATGGCTTATCCTGAGTAGTGCCAAAAAAAACTTTTAAAGGGATTATCCGACACTAAGAAATGCTCCCCCATATACTGGGCTCCTCACACTGATTATACTTACCCGGCTCGCTCCTGGGCTCTGCACCGCTGCTGCTGCGCGGATGAAAACATCCGGTGTTGTGGGGGAGGCAGGCAATGGTGGACGGGGACGAGCCTCCATAGCGTCACCCACGATGCTAGGAAGGCTCGTCCCCAGGAGCAGCGCAGGGAGCCTGGTAAGTAGAATCGGTGTGAGGGGCCCGGGCATATGGGGGAGCATTTGTTAGTGTCGGATAACTCCTTTAAGATGAGAGAACCCCTTCTTAAATGATAGCGGTCACAAGAATGTTTAGAGAAAACAACCTAATATCCACATGTGATGATTATCTAATGCTAACCTATTAATCCTCTCTCTAATTCTGCATTTCTAGGAAGAGACGGCGAAATAATGATGTCTCCCAGCTCCCACAGTCTAAACGGAGCAACGGGAGCCCCACATTCCAGGACTGGGAGGCCGAGGCGGAGGTAAGTGTCCCCTGCCTGCAGCACACAATGGGCCTACTGTCATCTGCCGGTAAACATATGACTCCAGCAATTAACCTTTCAGTGCCCATGAATAGGTAGATGTACTCACCTACTGAGATCTGTATGAAGAACCGGGGGCCTTGGCTGTCTTATGGAGGGTTCTCCAAGGCATTAGAAGTGTAAAGATTCCCCCCATTTGCAAATGGTGCCATGTTTGATAATGGTCAGAAGTGAGAATATCCTTCCCACAATGCACAAGGTTTTCTCTTGGTGAAAACAGTGAACCCGTGATGCCGTTATTGAGCAACCAAATCATTCTGATGGGTAGAAGTGTCCCACCAGTGGAACAGGTTTTCATAGCTCAGACCTTTATCTGAAAAATCTGATTACTACTGCAGCATGAGACAATGACATTACTCCAGATGCTTTACCCAGAATTGGTGTTGAGCGAACTTGTGTTTTTAAGTTCTGCGTTCAAAGTTCGGGTTATTGAAGAATCTCGTTATGGATTTCAAATTCTGTTATGGTCCATGGTAGCAGAATCCATAACAGGATTCTTCGATAACCGGAACTTTGGACGCAGAACTTAAAACACAAGTTCGCTCCACACTACCCATAATCCTTGGAATTGGGTTGTCAGACAAGTTGTTTTCTTCTGTTTGTGTCTGATTACTCAAGTCTTCAGGTCAAGGCAGAGTTGACATTGAACTAAGGGGTAGAGAATGGGGAAGGAGGCTCAGCAGGAAGTAAACCAGGCCTATCTTATCTGTATTAATCAGATTTTTTTATGTAAGTGATATTAGGCATTACAGATTGACCACCATGAATTTATTAAACCTTGAAAGATCCCTTTACCCCACCGTGTGATCAGTGGGGGGGGGGTCTAACTGCTGCAACCCCCCACATATCCTAATACTAGTCCTAGTGCCTCTCCTTCCATCGGTGTCCCTCACGGAAGGCTAGGCTTTTGCATCGTATGGCAGCTTCTATGATGTACTGAAGTTATGCACACCCTGGATAATAGTCCTGTGTAAAAATACCTTCTGGGTGTGGTAGGGTTGTTCCTGATTGCAGGATGACTACTACAGACTGAAGATATGGCAACAGGATCAGTGATGGATTTCAGAGGTTGCTAAATCTGGTGATTATGGGGGACTGCTGTATCTGGGTATAATGGCTGATCTTGCCGTTTTACCTAAATTGACTATGTCAGATTTACCATTGCAAAATAGCTTTCTTCAAAAAGAGAAAAAGTTTCTAGTGCCACTTTGAGGTTAGTGTCCTGCCCGTTAAAGATCCTGGGTTCTGTATGGCTTCAGCTATGGTCGTTGACCTAAAGGGTAGCCACCTACATGTTTGAGGAGAGCTATTCTGTATACTTTTTTCCCCCCATATGAATGGGGCTGAGCTACAGTACCAAGCACGGCCACTATACAGCACTGTGGTTGGTAAGCTGCAAGGAGGCCATGGACCTCGTCAAACAGCTGGTGGACACCCACCAATCAGGTATTGATGACCGATCCTGAGGACAGGTCCTCAATATTAAACACCCAGACAACCCATTTTAAGCAGAATTAGTAACTCGCGGGATATATATGGTCAGATTTGGATCCAGTCTGGCTTTTGCAGTGACAACCTGAAGGGGTTTTTCCACTGTGTAGATGCTATTGTATAGCCTGAGCCTTATTTCGGTTGGTTCTTAAAGGGGTTGTCTGGGTTGTATCTAGTATTGCACCTCAGTTTACATTGAAGTCAGTGGGGCTGGGCTTCAATACCGCATGCAAAACCGCATTTCAAACCCTGGGCAACCCCTTTAATATTATAGTATTCGTTTTGTACTTTTGTAACTTTTTTTTTTTTTTCCCCTTCTCCTTTAGTCATCAGGGAGCGACAGCAGTAACAGTAACTTAAGCTTGGACCGGAGTAGCGGGTCGGAGAATCTACAGACAGTGGCTGCGTCAGGCCCCGCCACTCCACAGCCATTCTCCGTCCCAGAGCAGTCGGCGCTAAATCAGGGACCCTATGTTGTTATCAACCAGATCTTAAAAGAAGCGCACTTCTCCAGCCTACAGCAGCGGGGGTGCCCCTCCTCCTGACCTGCCAGCCACGGATCCCACCCTGCAGACGGACTATGTGTCTTATGCCAATATTACAGCCCTCCGGTTGCTTCTAAAGCGGCCCCACGAGCCGTTACCTGCTGGCTTTATTCTGTCGTTTCCCACCCATTACCCAAGGTAACAGATTATCACACGATCAGTTCAGCCCCCTGAGCTGGAGACTCCATCTTTCTGTAAGAAGGTGAAGCCTTTCGGACAGGGAATCTTTGCTGGTCAGAGACGCCATCTTGCCGTGTGCATTTAGGTGTTGTGTAAATTTAATTTGTACATATATCATTATTTTTTTTTCCCTTTTTTGGAAGGTGACCTTAATTAGCACTTTTGAAAGGGGGGGGCGCTGTGTATATATACACGAGCTTGGTTCCACCTGCATTTTCAGACAGCAAAAAGCAACGGAACAAAGGACTTGTTGTCTTGGATCAGAGCTTCCACAACCACCACTTCATGTACCTCCTTGCTTGATGTAAGGGTCACCATGCAATCCCCTTAGGACATCATGGCGCTTAATTAGGGAACTTAGACCTTACATCAGATGCTGCCGTTATGATTGTGACATGAACCTACATTGCACCCCCAGCCCTTGTTTGTGGCGGGGGCAACTAAAAGCTGTAGGCGGTTGTCCCACCAGCGAACCTACGGAGCACCTGATGTGATGGAGCCTAGGCCTTCTGGTAGAGATACTTAGATACCTAGTGTATTACGTGGTATGTCATCTATGAAATCTACCAGGCTGGTTCCCAAGTGGTTGGCTGAGCCTGGCAGTAGCATCAGTAGTAAAATTACCGTAGATGTTAGGTGCCAGCAGCTACTTTTTAGACACATTGCCAATTAGTCAAGCGCTGAGTTAGTATGCCTTTAAAGGGGGTTGTACCAGACTTGACATTTTGAACCAACCACAGATGTGTTGGACCCCCACCAATCCAAGCATTCACTGCCTCTCCATGACTGAGATAGCAGAGGACAGTGGTCTAGCGAGAAGGAACAGGGGGCTTGGGACCTCCGCTCTAATAATCATAGGGGCCCCCCGCAATCAGACATCACACATCATGTGGATAGGGTGATGAATGTTAATTCTAGTACAGGACCCAGCAGGTCCTGCCAATCTATTTAAATTACACATAACTCGCCTCTAGAAGAAAGTTTGTAATATACTTAAAGGGGGTACAAGTTATCCCTTATGCACAGGATAGGGGATAACTGTCAGATTGGTGGGGGTCCTACTACTGGGAACCTCACCAATCATGAGAACGAGGGTGGGCCCCTTGCTGCTTCCCTAAAATGACCACGTTGGACGGTCGCACATGTATGGGAGTTCTGGAGTTAGGTGAGCGCTGTATTTGGCTATCTCCAGAACTATTCCTTTCTTTTATGCATGTGCAAATGAGGTGGATTCCAGAGTTTGCGCCCGCACTAGGGAGACGACTAGATATAGCTCCATCCACAACGGAAGTGACGTCTCCTCCATCGTTTAGCCGGGAAACCCGGTAAATGTGACATCGGCGGAAGCTAGATTTTCAGGAGTTTCTGAGCAGCTGATGCAGGCAACTTCAGGCTGGTAAATATATACAAACTTTCTCCTACAGGCGCATTTTATGTAATTGAGGAGGGTCTGTGGGACCCGGAAATCCCTTTTGCTGCTTTATGTACGTAGCAGACCCGAGTGCACTTTGGCTTTCTGCTCCCAATTTTTGGGGCCCTGGACACTATTCCTGTGTAACACAATATGGGGCCTCCTACTTGATTCTGACGACGTGCACAATGCTCCTATTAATATGAGCTTTCACAGAGCCCCAAAACTCAGCATTCATCAGGCCCTCGACTGGACAGCAGATTTAGGCACCTTTATTAAATAAGCCCCATGCGCTTCACTCTCTGCAGCGCACTCCTCCTCTTTGGTGCTACATTGGTAAGAAGCCATCTAACACCTCCATTTATACCGAATACAGCATTGGTTCGGCAAAAGTTGAAGAAATGTTTTATTTATTTTTTGGAAGTGAAGCACTGTATGAAGTGCACTTGTTCAGTTGTATTAATCTTCTTCAAAAGCCCAGGTTCATGCCTAGGCCTCAGGTGACTAGGTAGGGCAGGCAGCCCGTCACCCACGCAATCTACTCCTCCCATTGTGTAAATCTGTATGGCAAAGGAGATATGTGGAGCAGAGAGAACAGTGATGTTAAAGGGGAACGCACACCCAAAAGTGAGTTACCTAGGTGGGGTCCAGAAGCCTAGGCCCACAGAGATAGGAAATTAGTAGGCACCCAAACCGAATACCCCAAGTCTCTGAACATTTACTTATGCTGTTTGCAAATGCCCAACTTTCCAGTGGGCACAGTCTGATCACCCATGTCTGTGGGTGCCATCAGACAACCCTGAGCAACCTCTTGTGGAGATATGGTGGATGTATGCTTTGTATCCTCATAAATGACTTTATCGTCCAGTGCCTGCCATTGATACGGCATGGCTTGACTGTCCCCAGGGGCAGTAAGACAAAGCATTTGGTAAAGTTGCAGGAGGGTGGATGCGTCAATTTAGAAAAATGACCTGGAGTTGCAGAAGTTTTTCAGTTGTCTTAAATGAGAATACTCGATGAGTTGCCAGGGTGGTTTGCTTTTTCTGGCACCAGCTCTCCAAGAAGTCAAGGAGATTTTGTATACCACAGCACCCGTGTCTCTATATATACCTGAGGTGGAAACACAGGCAATACAAACTGGGATTGATGCACAATAAAGTTATTTAATTTGCTCAAAATTACAGTTTGTTACAGTGTGTCAGTTCTTGAAGGTGTGGGTTGGTGGTGGGGGTCACTTGGTCATGCTGGAGAGCCAGCCCAGTTTGAAGAGGGACGGGGCCTGAGCGTCGTCGTCCTGCGTTGCCAGTTGTCTGAACAAGGAGCCTGGTCTGAAAGTGTCCTCCTCCGGTTCGGGGATGGTCCGGGGCATCTGCAGAGAGCAAAAGTTGTCAGGACAAAATGGTACAAGTTGTCAGGCAGTGGGAGAGTTATCAAATTGGGTGCAAAAGACAAGGGGAGGAGAAGCGATCAGACTGCTTTTTGGATATTATTAAAGGGGTTCTCTGGGCTTTTAATACTGATGACCTATCCTCAGGATAGGTCATCAATATAATATCGGCGGGGGTCCGACGTCAGCACCCCAGAGGATCATCTGTTTGAAGAGGAGGCGTGCACCGTGCCAGTGCTGCCTCCTCGTCACTATTTACCTTCTCGCCGTCGCCTCTGCAGCTGTGAGCAGGTGTAATTACACCTAACTGTCCCATTCATTTCAATGGGACGGATCGCTTCTATACAACTGTATGGGAATGATCCGCCCCATTGAAATGAATGAGACTGTTAGGTGTAATTACACCTGCTCACCGCTGCAGAGGCGACGGCGAGAAGGTAAACTGTGAAGAGGAGGCGGCACACGCCTCCTCTTCAAACGGCTGATCGGCAGGGGTGCCGGGTGTTGGACGCCCGCCGATCTGATACTGATGAGTTAGGCTACTTTCACACTGGCGTTTCGGTGCCTGCCTGTGAGATCCGTTTCAAGGCTCTCACAAGCGGCCCCAAACGGTTCAGTTCAGCCCAAATGCATTCAGAATGCATCCGTTTGGCTCCATTCCACCAAAACGCTGCTTGCAGAGTTTTGATGTCCACCTGGCCGTGAGGAGCCAAACTGATCCGTCCTGACTTACAATGGAAGTCAATGGGGACGGATCCGTTTGACGTTGACACAATATGGTGCAATTGCAAACTGATCCGTCCCCCATTGACTTTCAATGTAAAGTCTGGACGGATCCGTCTGACTAACAATTAGACTTTTTTCTTAAATAGAATGCAGACAGACTGATCCGGTCTGAACAGATACCATAGTTTGCACAGACTGATCCGCACCTATAATGCAGATACCAGACGGATCCGCCCCTAACGCAGGTGTGAAAGTAGCCTTATCCTGATCAAACCCCTGCACAGCCCTTCTAAATCTCTGCCAATGTCAGAGGGAATAACGACACACCGCAAACGCTCGTGCAACTGTGTAAAAAAAAAAACAACTACATTGTAAGTCAGGATGGATCCGTTTGGCTCCACATCGTCAGGTGGACACCAAAACACTGCAAGCAGCGTTTTGCTGTCCGCCTCAAAAGCAGAACTGAGACCAAACTCAGTCAAACTGATGCATTGGGTCTGAACTGATCCGTTTTGGACCGCTTGTGAGAGCCCTGAAACGGATCTCAAACGTAAAGCCAAAACGCCAGCGTGAAAGTAGCCTTAGGGCTCTTTCACACTTGCGTTCTTTTCTTCCGGCATAGAGTTCCGTCGTCGGGGCTCTATGCCGGAAGAATCCTGATCAGTTTTATCCTAATGCATTCTGAATGGAGTGAAATCCGTTCAGGATGCATCAGGATGTCTTCAGTTCCGGAACGGAACGTTTTTTGGCTGAAGAAAATACCGCAGCATGCTGTGCTTTTTGCTCCGGCCAAAAATTCTGAAGACTTGCCGCAAGGCCGGATCCGGAATGAATGCCCATTGAAAGGCATTGATCCGGCCTTAAGCTAAACGTCGTTTCGGCGCATTGCCGGATACGACGTTTAGCTTTTTCTGAATGGTTACCATGGCTGCCAGGACGCTAAAGTCCTGGCAGCCATGGTAAAGTGTAGTGGGGAGCAGGGGAGCGGTATACTTACCGTCCGTGCAGCTCCCAGGGCGCTCCAGAGTGACGTCAGGGCGCCCCACGCGCATGGTTGACGTGATCGCATGGCACGTCATCCATGCGCATGGGGCGCTCTGACGTCATTCTGGAGCGCCCCGGGAGCCGCACGGACTGTAGGTATACTGCTCCCCCGCTCCTACTATGGCAACCAGGACTTTAATAGCGTCCTGGGTGCCATAGTAACACTGAACGCTACTTAACGGATCAGTCTTCAAATGCTTTCAGTACACTTGCGTCTTTCCGGATCCGGCGTGTAATTCCGGCAAGTGGAGTACACGCTGGATCCGGACAACGCAAGTGTGAAAGAGGCCTTAGAGAAACATGGCTTATTTCTTCTGCAAGTAGCACCGCAGGTTGTGTCAGGTCCTGCAGCTCGGCTGTATTCTGCAGGACCAGACACAACCCATGGACAGTTGTGGTGCAATGTCTGGAATAAAGCCGGCACATTTTCTTGATCTATACAGTTGAGTTCAAAATAATAGCAAAAAGTGAATAAAGCTCAATCCTTCTAATAGCTTCTATTTCCATACACAAATGCATTGGGAACACTACACGTTCTATTCCAAATCAAAACATGAAGAAAAATATATCAAATGTGTGTTGTTCCTCTAAAAGAAAAAAAAATTGAAGAAAAGTGATTAGACTGTTCAAAAAATAGCAGTGTTTGTATTCTTTACAAACTCAAACATTCACTTTATAAACTGAGAAATGTTTGAAGATTTTGCTTTCCTTTGAATCCCGTCACTAATATTTAGTTGTATAACCGCTGTTTCTGAGAACTGCTGTACATCTGTGTTGCTCGGAGTCACCACCTTCTGGCCCCTGTGACCAGGTATTCCAGCCCAGGAGGATTGGACTACATCCCACGGTTCTTCTCTAGTTCTTGGTTTTGCTTCAGAAACTGCATTTTTGATGTCACCCCACAAGTTTTCTATTGGATTAAGATCCGGGGATTAGGTTGGCCGCTCCATAACGTCATTCTTGTTGGTCTGGAACCAAGATGTCTCACGTTTACTGGTGTGTTTGGGGTCGTTGTCTTGTTGGAACACCCATTTCAAGGGCATAACCTCTTCCAGTATTCTGTTGGATTCACACTGATCCATGATCCCTGGTATGCGATAAATAGGCCCAACACCTTAGTATGAGAAACATCCCCATATCATGATGCTTGCGCCACCATGCTTCCCTGTCTTCACAGTGTACTGTGGCTTGAATTCAGTGTTTGGGGGTCGTCTGACAAACTGTCTCCGGCCACTAGACCCAAAAAGCACAATCTTACTTTCATCAGTCCACAAAATGTTGCGCCATTTCTCTTTAGGCCGTCAATGTGCTCTTTGGCAGATTGTAACCTCCTCAGCACATGTCTCTTTTTTTCCCACAGCGGGACTTTGAGGGGCTTCTTGCAGACAGCTCGGCTTCACATAGGCGTCTTCTAACTGTAACAGGACTCACAGGTAACATTAGACCGTCTTTGATCTTCCTGGAGCTGATTGTTGGCTGAGTCCTTGCCATTGTGGCTATTCTTCTATTCATTCGAATGGTAGTTTTTCTCTATATTCCACGTCTTTCGGGTTTTGGTTGCCATTTTAAAGCATTCGTGATCATTTTAGCCGAGCAGCCTATCATTTTCTGCACTTCTTTATATGTTTTCCCCTCTCCAATCAACTTTTTGATCAAGGTACTTCTGAACAACATCTGGAACAACCCATTTTCCTCAGAATTTCAGAGAGAAATGCACTGTAACCAGCATGTACAACATTTGCTGCCTTCCTTCCTTCCTTAAATAAGGGCAATAATTGCCAACGGTTTTTCAAAGAATGAATGAGCTCACTCATTGAACTCCACACTGCTATTATTTTTAACAAGACCCTTTCACTAAGTGATTGAATTACAGAGAATCAGCAGAATGCATATCATGACTGTTGGATTTCTATTACTCCTGCTAGTAAATTATTTGCCATGTAGAAAGAAATATCATTTCTACCAAAAACAGTGATTGATCAGGTTAGTGATGTCTGACTGCTAATATTTTTAACACAACTGTATATTGCTAAAAACAATAGATTTTTGACTAATGAAAATCTGCCCATTTGGTGTTGAACCCATCATTCATGTGTAGGGGGGAGAACAGGCACTAGATCTACAATTACGTATCCCAAGTTACATACTGTATTTATACTCCAGAGCTGCACTCACTATTCTGCTGGTGGAGTCACTGTGTACTCTACTTATCGTTCACTGTGCTCAGTAATGTATATACCCCATTACTCCACCAGCAGAATAGTGAGTGCAGCTCTGGAGTATAAATACAGGATGTAACTCAGGATCAGTACAGGATATATAATGTATGTACACAGTGACTGCACCAGCAAAATAGTGAGTGCCGCTCTGGAGTATAATACAGGCACAACTTTTTATGTTGCGGAGAACAAGTTGCATATAGCAACCAATAAAATGACTACTTTCTAACATGCAGTAGAGAATCTGATTGGCTGCTTCTTGCCTGCATGCATAATTTATGCCCCAACACAGTGTATATGTTCCAGTCTAGATTCCCCCGTCACTTCAAAGCCCATCCCCCGTTTTGCCGACACTCAAGCTGTGACGTTACACCGCTCACAGCAGGAAGACAGCAGAATCAGCCGGGGTAGCTGGAGCGGTGAATAACTCTGCATTGTGCGGTGAGCCCCTCCCCCGCTCCTCATGGTATATGTAGACATATTTTGACTTGTACTTTAAGTGCTGCCACGGCAAACAACGTGCATTCAAACTAATGGGATTCACTGCAAGACACATCAAAGGCAAACGGCTGAGCAGCTTACGCATCACAGATCCCGGGCGGGAGGCGTCTACAGCAGGATGTGGCTCGCTAACAGCTAGAAGTCAAGTTACAGGAATTACCAACACGGCTGTGACAAAGAACCGGCTGAAACTGACGAGCGCCTGATCCTGGGCAAGAGACCAATGCGGCGTACAGGCAATTTACCTTAGACCAGGCATGCCCAACCTGTGGCCCTCCAGCTGTTGCAAAACTACAACTACCAGCATGCCTGGACAGCCTACAGCTATTAGGGTATGCTGGGAACTGTAGTTTTGCAGCAGCTGGAGGGCCGCAGATTGAGCATACCTGCCTTAGACTACTGGTATTATAGCATTTCAACTGAATGGACTGAGCTACAAACCCTAACACACAGGACATGGACAAGAGTGATCAATATCTGATCGTTGGGGGGGGGGGGGTCTGACTCCCAGCACCCCCTCCAATCTGCTGTGTAAAGGGGCCGTGGTGCTCTGTTGAGTGCTGCAGTCTCCTGGCAACTTACCAAGCACAGCGCTGTACATTGTATGGTGGCTATGCTTGGTTCTGCAGCTCAGGCCCATTCACTTGAATGCGTCTAGGTCATGTGATCAATGACCATGATGTCACTGGTCTAGAAAGAGGCTGCAGCGCTTACCGGAATGGTGTGCCCACTGATCAGATATTGGTGACCTCCTGTGAATAAGCAATCCATATCAAGATCTCAGATAATCCCTTTAAGTGTACCTCTAGGCGCACACTGCAGCCAGTCAGGAGAGCTTGTCATGGAAACCTGCACTCACCTGCATTTTCACATCTTCCACAGTCCTGCTCGTTGACTTGCGTGAGCTTGACATACTAAGGGGAAGCAGCCCAAACCTTTCAAAAAAAATTAAAGTTGAGAGTGGATTATGGGGCCAGCTTCATCACAGGCAGAGAACCAATTCACATGTATGTAGGGTCTAAACGTCAAGGGAGCCTGTCAGCAGGACAATCACAGCGTTTTGTCGCGCGTTCCCGTACATAGACTTCCGTGAACGCGTGACAATGGGCGTTCGCTTGCACAGGAGCCGCGTATGTGAGACGCCCGTAGAATCGCACATACAGAGCGCTCCATCCAGTACGCTCAGGTGTGAACCCAGCGTAATAAGAAGAATCCTAATCTGGCCTTATTAAACCTCACTGTGGCTCTATTTGCCCCCAAAACAGGTTTTTATAACCTGTTATTTACTTACTTAAGGTGCTCAAGGGGAGGTCCGTTAATACAGGGTGCCCGGCCGCACCCCTGCTGTCCGGTGCCCAGCGCCGCCTTCCCTGTCTTCAGAGCCGCCTTCTACAGCTCAGCGCCGCCTCCGCAATCCTCCCCGTCCCTCTGCCAGATCCCGCACCTGTGCGCTAGGCTCACCCTGATGCCAATTTGCAGGTCATATCAGGGTTGAGCAAAGTGCGCATCAGGCCGGCGCATGCGCACTTCGCTCAATAAAGCAGCTGCCAGGAGTCTGCACAGGCGCGGGATCTGGCAGAGGGACGGGGAGGAGGATTGCGGAGGCGGCGCTGAGCTGTAAAAGGCAGCGCTGAAGACGGCGAGGGGTGCGGCCGGGCACCCTGTATTAATGGACCTCCCCTTGAGCACCTTAAGTAAGTGATTGACAGGTTATAAAAACCTGTTTTTTGGGCAAATAGAGCCAAAGTGAAGATTAATAAGGCCAGCTTAGGATTCTTCTTATTAGTCTGGACATGAGCATTTGTTTAGGTTAGAGGGGTTACATCTGATGACAGAATCCCTTTAAGTGCACCAAGGGTGGGTCCAAGGCACTCTTTGCACCCTTGCTCCTTCTTGGTGGACAGGACTATGCGGGAACCTGGCCCTGTCCATCAAGAAGGATCAGGTTTCCCAGAGACTAAGTTACTGGGAAGATGATCGATAGACATAGTCACCGTATCTGGCTGGAAGCCAATGGCAGGACATTGTGCGTCTCCGGAACCCCCAGGGTGGAGCTTCTGCTGGTGAACTGGTTTTCACTTCCTGTGAGTAATCCAAAGAGGACCTGCAAGGAACAGGAACAGGAGTCACTACAAGGACTACTACTCCCATCACGTCATAGAGCATCACTGGCTGGATATACAAACAGCAAGGGCTCATGCACATGAACGTATTTTCTAACCGTGTCTGTTAATTTTTTTTTGCGGAACCATTTATTTCAATGGGTCCGCAAAATAAAAAACGGAAGTTACTCTGTGAGCATTCCGTTTCCATATGTCTATATGTCCGTTCCACAAAAAATAGAACATGTCCTATTATTGTCCGCATTACGGACAAGGACAGGACTGTTCTATGAAGGGCCAGCTGTTCCGCAAAATACGGAATGCACACGGACGTCATCCGTATTGTTTGTGGCACGTACCGAGGTCCTCTGGGCCAGCCGGTTTAAATTAACATTCAAGTGTGGGGTGAAGACGTCCAAATCAAACGGATCAATGCAGCTCTCCAGCTGATCGGCCACCTGCTGAATCCTGTAAGGAAAAACATTTCAGGTGAGACGCGGGGGGAACGATTTCTCCTGGGAACCCTATGACAACACTCACTGTCACATACCTGGAGTCCGGCTTGCTTTTACCACTTTTACCATTTTCTGAACGAGAGCCGAGGATTAGGCACAGGTAACGGAGGTCAAAGAGCAGCTGCAGAGCTCTCGTCTGTGTGACGGAATTTGCAGATTTCTAAAAGAAAAAAAATATATGCAAAGAAGTATCTCCCAAAAATAGACAACCACCTCACTAGGGCCACCTTGTGGAAGTGGTTCCTTAGGAGTCAAAGTCTGACTTTTTAACAAGCCTTGGAACGTGACAAGGGAAAATAGCAAAGCCAAATATCCAGACATAGCGAGCCACTGCCAGAAGGTGGCACTAGCGAGATGCTCGTCTTTCCCTGGGAAGTGCCTCTTTGCCTTTAAGAAACATGACACTTTTTGTGTAATTACCATTTGGAATGATGGTTCAAATATAGCAAACAAAAAGCTCATGTTAGACTTTACCTTTCCCAGACCTTCTTGGCATAGCTTCTCATATGCACTGAGCACTTCATCCTGGCAACTCCTTAGTAACGCCTGCAGGGTCACTTTCGGTAGGGCATGCCCTCCGACGCAGTTGACGGCTTGGCACAGGTTGAACAGAAGGGACTGGACGTGCCAGGAACACTGCAGTCGGTGAAACATACAAAAAAAAAAAAAATATGAGGAGCGTCACTAATGGGACTGAACCCATCACATTCTGTGCCTGAATCCAACTGAAAAGGACATGGAGTGCGGAGAGCTCTGCTTTCGCCAATCAACACTGCTAAGAACACTTTACCGTTGGTCCTAGCGATCAGTATCTGATCAGTGGGGTCCGATCAGCTGTTTGAGAAGTCATCGGCACTCCGGTGAGTGCTGTGGCCTCCTCTCTCTGCTTACTAAGCACAGCCGTGCCTTCTCAAACAGCTGATTGGCAGGTGACCTGGGTGTCGGACCCCCACCGATCAGATACTGATGACCTATCCATAGGTTATAATCTTGGAAAACCCTGGGACGGGAAGTATCTGACGGGGATCTCCTGACAACTCTGTTCCCTCAAGTCCGTTTCAGTTGGATGCAAGCACCGAACGCAACATCTTGATTTTGGAATAATGTATTGATATTTTACATCCCAGTGTGCTGTAAATACTATAGAGGGAATTCATCACACCCTGCATCCAGAATTCTGGCTTCAAAGAGGTGCAAAATAGGGATTATTTGTACAAAAATTTTGTGAAATGTTGCTTTTTTTTGTCACACCACTCGATTCAGTTGTGGACGTGGTTAGCTGAGGGAGGGGGATTTCTCTGTCAGGCATCAGCACCACTGTGAATGAGATTGCGGGTAGCCCATGTCTGTACATGACAGCTGGGGGTCCCATGAAGGACCCCAGACTGCCCTTTGTATATGCCTTATTAGGCCGTGCCAGAGGTGCAGCCTGATAGACTGCCTGTTAGTATCCTACTGACAGCATAATACACTGTACTACATAATTAGTACAGTATATTGTAGTGATCAAAGGATTGCAAGTCAAAGTCCCCTTGTGGGACTAATAGGTGAAAAAGAGAAATAATTAAAGTTTTATTTAAAAAAAAAAAAAATCTCCAAGTTAAAAAAACAAAACACCCACCTTTTGAAAAAAAATTAAATCCGCTCATTTGTACCAGTGCACCAATAACAACCCGAACTATGCATTGATCACGTAATTTATCCTGCACGGTGAAATCCGTCAAAAATTCTAATTTATGCCAGAATTTCTGGTTGTGCATGTTCGAAAAAACTGAATAAAAATAAACGATAAGTATTATGTACCCCAAAATGATACCAATGGAGACTACAAATCATCCCACAAAAATCATCAAGCTCTAACACATCTGTACAAAGTAAAAGTACAAAAAAAAATAAAAAAAATAAAAAAAGTTACGTGTACCCCATAATGGTGCCATTCAATACTATAACTTTTCCACAAAAAACAAGCCTTTGTACGGCTACATAGACGGAAAAAAAATATATATATATATAATAATAATATATATAAAAAAAAAAATTAATTATAGCTCTTGGAAAACAATGATAAAAAAAAAAAAAGCTTGGTCATTAAGGTGCAAAATGCATAAGGGGCATAAGATCCAAAGATCTTAAATGAGCAAAGTGTAAAATAAAAATAAATAATAATAATAATGAATAACCCCACCAAACACTACAACCACAGCTTCTAGCCCCATGACCATACTCTATATATTTCCACCTATATCAAGAAGGCCGTTATAAAAAGGGTGCATAATAAAAAAAAAAAAAAAAAGTTTTTTTGTGGCATTGAAAAATTTTCCTGGGTAAAAAAAAAATATAAATGCTTAAATAAAAATGGCAAAAATAAAGCCCCATTTATCCCTGAAAAAAAATAAAATAAAAATAAAATAAAATAATATTACCGTAATTAAATAACTGAATGAAAAAATAAAATAAAATAAAAAGTTATGGCTCTCAAAGATGAATGTACTAAAGAAGAAAAAGCTGAAAATGCACCCAGGAGAATTGGGGAGGGGGGGTAAATGGTCGGTCTTGAACTGTTTAAACCAGATTTATCAACTGAGACTTTTCTAAAAAGTTGCAAAAGTTGTCACAATCTTACTCCAATTGGAGTAACTAGTAACAGAAGAGTTAGACTTTAAGATGCACCAAATTTGATACATTTAGTACAAATTACGGCAATGCAGACTCCTGCAATTGCGCTCTTCACGACTCTCCCCCTGCACAAAAGAACCCACCTGTCCAGGGAGTCGGATCTTTGATGTTACGCTGCTTCCTGCCTCAGTTTCCTCCTGAATTTCTATTTCATCCCACTGGGTGGCAGTAGCGAGCGCTGAGCCGGCTGTGTTCTGTAGTAAGGTGTTGGTGAAGGAGTGGACCAAGTGCTGGGAAAAGAGGCGAAAACAGGGGATGTTACAGAGAAATGAAAATACTAATCTATTAACTACCAGGTCGTCACTGCATCCTGAATGCCACCAAGTACATCAGCAGCACACATCTGTATTGTGTCCTGATGGGCTGCTACAATGTATCAGTTGTCACTGTGGAGTCACTGTGTACGTACATTACATTACTTATCCTGTACTGATCCTGAGTTACATCCTGTATTATACTCCAGAGCTGCACTCACTATTCTGCTGGTGCAGTCACTGTGTACGTACATTACATTACTTATCCTGTACTGATCCTGAGCTACATCCTGTATTATACTCCAGAGCTGCACTCACTATTCTGCTGGTGGAGTCACTGTGTACGTACATTACATATCCTGTACTGATCCTGAGTTACATCCTGTATTATACTCCAGAGCTGCACTCACTATTCTGCTGGTGCAGTCACTGTGTACATACATTACTTATCCTGTACTGATTCTGAGTTACATCCTGTATTATACTCCAGAGCTGCACTCACTATTCTGCTGGTGCAGTCACTGTGTACATACATTACATTACTTATCCTGTACTGATCCTGAGCTACATCCTGTATTATACTCCAGAGCTGCACTCACAAGCTTGTTGTCATACACAACTCCTAACACCCGACACCTGTAATGCATTAGGTCAGTGGTTCCTAGATACAGCACGACCTCGCAAAATGCATATCTCCAAAGCAAGTTCAAGCAAGAGTTGGTATAAATTTCAGCTCTGAAGCCTGCAGAAGTGTGAATGCAGCTCTGAGTGCGGTCTCATGACGGGTGCACCATCCTAGATGTCTATCCTTACCCCCTCTTGCCTCCCACCGCTCAGAAGGTGCCACTTACTTTGACCACAGTGGTGCTCCAGATGGAGTAGGCTTCCAGAGATTGGTTTACGAGTTTGTCTTTCAGTTCTTGCCACTTGCAGACGACCTGCGGCTTCTCGACGGCTCTCCCTTTACCAGACTTCTTGCCCGTCTTAGTCTCTCGTATAGTCTGTTCAATGCCACCAGTCTTTCCCAAGACGCACTGCTTCAAATGTGGGCAGAGTTCGCTCAACGACTGGCACAGCCTTGCCAGGAAAAGCACTTTACATAAGGCACATGCGCTACGGTCGCCAAGTTCTGCTTCTCCAGCGGTTCTGAGCTGTGCCTTGACCGCATCCTGGATGTGCTGCATACACGCGAGGCAATGGTGGCCCAACATCTGCTGCACCGTGCTGGCATCGCCGTATCGATCAAAAGCCGAGGGCTTGCCGTCCGCTGTGAGAGGTTCCTTCTGCTGGTCTGTAGCGGACGTCTCCCTTGGCAGGTAGGAGAACAGGTCTTCTAGTTTGACCTTCAGTTTGGAGTCTAAGGCCTGGCAGAAGCTCTGAACGCATGGAGTGACTGCCTGAGCCTTCAGGGATAGGCCGCTCCAGCGCTGGGGGCCGCGGTTTGCCACACTGATCCAGGCGGCATCTGTCGGGAGGTCGCTTTGGCTTTCGGACCATAGGAAGGAGCAGATGTTGCTCTCGTGCTGGGCATGTTTGAGGGTGTCTGGGCCCCTCTCGAGGTCCTGCAGTGTGGAGCGTAGGAGCTGCACGGAGTCGCTGGAGATGGACTCAAGACCTTCTTTCATCAGAGTCTGCGCAGAGAGGACAGAATCATCAGAAGGAGACAGTTATATGGTCCTGGGCAGAACCAGCCTTAGTCCACATGGTACCCTGTGTAGATGGGCACTGAATGGAGACCAGGGTGGAGTGCCACACAATACACACACTCAGCGCCCATACAAAACACGTACAATATCACAGTCATAGAAGGAGGCATGGTGAACATTCTGAGATGGCACATCTCCATTTGTGCCCAAGTGCCACAGCAAAAGCCAGCCATGATACTATGGGCTCTTGGTGCCAAGTTGTGACTTTACTTCTGCACTCACCTAACCTTTTGGGAGATGGTGTGCCCATCCAGCTCTAAGCTAAAGAGCTGAGCCTGACTGGTTGCTAGGGCTACACTGCCTAACAACCAGTCTTTACAATAGGGTTGTCAGACAGCAGATAACCTAGCAACCAGGCTGTCAGCGAGGAGCTAGATCTTCAAATGTCAGAGAAGGTCGGACACGGGTACTCTTTCTCGATCTCTCTGCCACATTAAGGTGAAGGGTTCTCTCCTGGGTGAGAACATAAAGGGATATTCCCACTGCTCCTATCTCCAGGACGGGGCCCCTGAAGTGAACAGAGAGCAGCACATGTGTAGCCCATTCCTTTCTGTGGGAGCTCGGCAGTCCCGTTCACTTCGGGGGTGCCGTTCTGGAGTTGGGACCTACACCTATCTGACACCGATGCCATATCCTAGTGATATTCCATCAATGTCCAAGATGTGCCCCCGGAACACCATGTGCAAGATGTGCCCCCAGAATCCCTTTACGAGCCAGAATTGACTAGCTGCCATTTAATGCTACCATATCAGAGGAATGTCCAAGATGGGAACACCATGTGCAAGATGTGCCCCCAGAATCCCTTCCATCACATGAACGGCCAATCACACATGTAATGCTCCCCCTCCCCTGCAGCAGGCGCTCACGCTGATCACCGCGGGGGGTAAAGGAGCCTTTTTTTTGTTTTAAAAAGGGTTAATCTTCACGAGAAGACCCCTTTCAGGAAGCTCCGGCGACCACCAGTATTAGTCAGAGCTCTCTCACTGCTCTTACCTGGAGTCGCTCTAAGAACAGCTGCTGCATCATGTCCTCCCAGAAGCGGATGGGTCGGTCCAGTAGTCGCCGACAAACCTTCTCCCAGTTCTGCCTCATGGAGTCGCTGGTCAGCAGTTCCCACGCAGCGTCTCTGATGCCGGCCAGGCCCTTCAGGGTCTTCACATAGACAAGCAGAGCGGAAATGCCAGACTTAATGTCCTCGTTACACCTGGAGGAAAGACCACGTCCATGAGCAGACCCTTCTACATTGGACACACTATTGTCAATTGTCTTAAAGGGAGTTTTCAGCCTTAATGGGGTCACCTTTGTATTAGGCTATCAATATCTGCTCAGTGGGGGGTTTAACAAACCCCTCCCCAATCAGCTTTACCCCGAGGTTAGGCCATCAATTAAAATGGAGTGGAGTGGACCGCCCCTTTAAGTAAGGCCATCAATATAAAAGGAGTGGACAGCCCCTTTAAGTAAAGCCATCAATATAAAAGCAGTGGACAGCCCCTTTAAGTATGGCCGTCAATATAAAAGCAGTGGACAGCCCCTTTAAGTATGGCCGTCAATATAAAAGCAGTGGACAGCCCCTTTAAGTAAGGCCATCAATATAAAAAGCAGTGGACAGCCCCTTTAAGTAAGGCCATCAATATAAAAAGCAGTGGACAGCCCCTTTAAGTAAGGCCATCAATATAAAAAGCAGTGGACAGCCCCTTTAAGTAAGGCCATCAATATAAAAGCAGTGGACAGCCCCCTTAAGTAAGACCATCAATATAAAAGCAGTGGACAGCCCCTTTAAGTAAGGCCATCAATATAAAAGCAGTGGACAGCCCCTTTAAGTGAAGCCATCAATATAAAAGCAGTGGACAGCCCCTTTAAGTATGGTCGTCAATATAAAAGCAGTGGACAGCCCCTTTAAGTAAGTAAACCTCAAGGTGTCCATGAACAGTTCTATCAGTTCCTAATTGTTTTGCAATTCCCTACCATCTTTAAGATTTCTGCTAGCAGTCAGTGAATTGAAATATTCTTACCTACTAATCATCTTTCTAAGGGCTAGTTCACATAACTGTGTGCTGCCCGTTGCCGTATTGCAGACCACATTTGTGGATCCACGGGCACCACTCTGTGTGCATTCCGCGTCGCGGATGCGGACCTATTCATTTCAATGGGTCGGCAAATCCGGAGATGCGGAACGGAACACTACAGAGTGCTTTCAGGGGTTCCGGTCCGTGCCTCCGAAAAGATAGAACATGCTCTATCTTCATACGGAACGGAGGGATCTCGAACCCATTCAAGTGAATGGGTCGACGATCCCCATGCGGCTGGGCCACGGTCGGTGCCCGTCCATCACGGACCCTAATTTGTGGTCCACTGCACGGGCACGGGAACGGGAACGAACCCTAAAACTCAGCCATACACCTTCAAAAGCTGATGGCCACACCGCTGGCGGTGGCTTATCTCTCATGTGAACAAAGGATTGGGCATGCTGAAATACAACCTGTCTGATCTTCCAGTACCCCGCACACCCCCCTTCCCCCATGCTACGGTTTTATTTCCGGCCCAAAAAACGGAACACTTGCTATTTTCCCATAGGAATGTATTAATGCTGGATCTGTCCTTCCTGTCTGCGCATGCGCAGACTGAAATAAAATAAATGCCGGATCCGTTTTTCCGGATGACACCGGAAAGACGGATCCGGAATTTCAATGCATTTTTATGACTAATCAGGATACGGATCAGTCTTACTAATGCCATCAGTTGGCACACGTTTTGCCGCATCACTCTGCCGCAAGTGTGAAAGTAGCCTTACTAGATCAAGGGTCTCTAAATGGGTATTCCCATCTCAGATATTGATGACATAACCCTGGGATATGTCATCAGTGTCAGGTGCAGGTCCCACCTATCTCCAGAACAGGGCCCCGGAAGTGAAGGGGCACAAGCGCAGCCACCTTCCATTCACCACTATGGCACTTTCGAAAAGCAGCCAAGCGCCGGCTATTTTCAGAACTCCTACAGCGGTGAATGGAGGGTATATGCGCATTCTGGGGATAGAAGCGGGTCTCGGAGGTGGGACCTGCACTTATCTGACACCGATGGTGCATCCTGGCGATATGCCACCAATCACCAATGTAGTAGATGGAACATCCCTTTAAAGGTGACAATTTCAATGTAAACTACTAAAAGTCCTTAGATCTTACAGGTGAATCCACTGCTGCAGAGTCTCCCGCAGATAGTCCTGGCTTATGGGGTGAGCTAAGGTCCGCAGGGTGGGCTGGAAATCCACGACGGAGGGCGGAAGGTGCTTGAACCAGCTGACGGACTGCATCTCCTCCCGTAGCACCTTCACGGCTTTTCCTGCAATATAACAGATACGTAAAATGGGCGAGGCTCACTGGCACAGCGTGCCCATGTCTGCCAAGTGGAGGAAACTTCCTCCTTGTTGATGACGGACACAAAGCATTGTGAGACTGGTCATTCTATGGCACACGGTGCCCGGGGAACTGGCACGGCAGATCAGACCCAGGAAGTAGATACCAGGCATACGGGTATCGCGTCTTACCTCCTGCCTGCTGGGCAGTGACCGTCTCTAACATAGAGAATAAGAGGCCACAGCTTAGAGCGGGGTTAGCGGGCACATCATCCGGCTGGGTGTAGAAGAGGGCATGGGCCTGGTACAGGGTATTGGCCAGAAGTTCCACCAAGGAACACACTTGAGACTTTATGCTGGAGCCTGGAAGACAAGAAGACGTGACATGGAACCCGGTGCCTACCTGCTCAGACCTTACTCACACCATCCCCGCCTCCCACAGCCTGTGTAATGAACTGCTCAGCAGCACAGAGTATTTCAGGAGTTCACACAGGTGCTCAACTGTCCACCAGTTGCTCTGTCTGTCCTCATATCACATGATGCGCGCCTGCGTACCATTTAGGCCTCCTGCACATGAACGTGTGCTGCCCGTTGCTGTATTGCGGACCGCATTTGCGGATCCGCAATACACAGGTGCAGTTCCGTGGGCATTCCGCATCAGGGATGTGGACCCATTCACTTCAATGCGGAGATGTGGAATGGTGGGGAACGGAAGCACGGAACGGAACCCTACGGAAGCACTACGGAGTGCTTCCGTGGGGTTTCGTCCTGTACTTCCGTTCCGCAAAAAGATAGAACATGTCCTATCTTTTTAGGGAACGGCCGGATCGCGGACCCATTAAAGTGAATGGGTCCGCGATCTGCAGCCTGCATTTTGCGGGCCGCAGCACGACCACGGGGCGCACACATGACTGTTTTTTTTTCCGTTGGCGGGCTGTTTTTTTGCGTTCCGTATACGGAACCATTCATTTCAATGGTTCCGCAAAAAAACGGAATGTACTCCATATGCATTCCGTTTCCGTATTTCCGTAAAAGATAGAACATGTCCTATTATTGCCCGCAAATCACGTTCCGTGGCTCCATTCAAGTCAATGGGTCCACAAAAAAAACAAAAACTGAACACATACGGAAATGCATCCATATGTCTTCCGTATCCGTTCAGTTTTTGCGGAACCATCTATTGAAAATGTTATGGCCAGCCCAATTTGTTCTATGTAATTACTGTATACTGTATATGCCATACGGAAAAACGGAACGGAGAAACGGAAACAAAAAACGGAACAATGGATCCGTTAAAAATGGACCGCAAAATATTGAAAAAGCCATACGGTCGTGTGAAAGAGGCCTTATTCTAATTACCGCATGGCTCTGGGGGGGAGGGGTCGGTCAACAGGTAATGACTCCCTAATTACCCCCTAAATGATGCGTTCTCACCGTGATGCGGCTGATTGAGCAGCTGCTGGATGCCAGCCTTTCTAGCCAGCAGGAGATCAGCCAGGGCTTGGCGCGGAGAGCTGTCCTCCAGAAGCATGATGGAGCAGAGCGCCTCCGCCACAGACTGGTCAGAGGCCGAGGAACATCTCAGAAGGGACTTGCTCTCCTGCAGAATGGTGGAGCTGCAGAGAGGATACGAGGAATGTACATGGAAATCAGACCTTGCAAAAAACATGGCTGCACTCTTCTAAAAACAGCGCCCCTTCTGTCCGCAGGTTGTGAGCGGTACTGCAATCACTTCAGTGTAGGGGGAGCTGCAATACCAGACACAACCTGGGGGCAGGTGTGGTGCTGTTTCTTCTACTTATGGGCACCTACACATCCAGAGTATACGTAGCATGGATGCCCGCTATCCGTACCTCCTGGTCACATGACCCATATGATTAACTGCAGGAGGGACCCTCGCGGCTCTTACCGGAATGTGCCAGCTGCTGCCACCTGCCGTATGAGAATGGGGAAGCGGGCGAGGACGGGGCTGTAGCGGGAGGCGGAGGAGTCCAGCTGCAGGTGGGTGTGCAGGTGGCAGCACAGTAGGTAGAGCTGGGTGGCGCGCAGGTACTGAGACGACTCCATGGCGCTCCAGATCTTCTCTGGAATCTCCAGCAGCAGCTTGATCTGAGCAGCCATGCTGTAAAACCGCTCCTGGGACTGAGAAAAGAGAAAATGACACCCGACTGCGGCATTTTACATCTGTTCCAACATCTCTGCTTTCTGTCAGTGAACGGAGACTTTGCACTTTACATCCAGAGCCCAAAAAACCAATACAGAAGTAGCATTTCTACAACTGTAAGCAGCCTGGACTGATACACTGTAACAAACCATCCGTTCCCGCCTCATGGTTACCTAGTGCTAAGGGATGGGAAGAAGAAAATTGGGCAAGTCATGTGACTCAAAGCGAATACCCCCTTGTTCGGGGCATCATGTAGTGCCCCTGCCAGCAGCGTACATATCGGGGGTGCAGATATGGCTGCTACAGAAGGGCCCTGGGCTCAGGTGCAATATATCTGGTGCAATTCCTTACTCTGCCACATAGCAAGTGGGGGCGCTGTTGCAGTTTTTGCACACCTCCAGACATAACAATGTAGCAGAGCCGACCCTACTGCGCATGCTCACCTGTGCAGCGCTGCTTCCCCGGAGCCCCGAGGCCGGGCTGGGCTTGGACTTCAGGGCCCCGCAGTAGCGCTCCATATCCCGCACTGCCTCCACCACCAGCCCCGCACTCTTCCTCATCTCTCCTATGGTGTCCGCCGCCTCGATCAGATCCCGGTACCGCTCCCCCACCATCTGCCGCAGCTCTTCCTTCTTCTGCTCGATCTCCGCCCGCACCTTCCTCTCCAGCACCCGGATCTCCTCGGCGCTGTGCACCTCAAACAGGGCGCTGGGATCCCGCACCTCACTCAGCTTCATCGCCGCCATGTTGACTGCCAGCGCAGCCAGGAAACCAGCTGTCACTTCAGTCGGACTACGCTTCCCGTAATGCCTTGCGAACCAAATGAACGACTTTGCGACTGGACTTGTCGCAGGGGCTGATGGGATTTGTCGTTTTACCAGGATAGGAAACCGTCCGTGTCACCTGATTGGTGAATGAACGCTGAACTACACCTCCCGTCATGCCGTTCGAATCAAACGAGTCGTTTAGTCTACCAGGACCGGCGTGGGGGATGACGGAACTTGTAGTCTTCATAAGTTACTGAATACGTAGACGGTATCTGCTGGAGATTTGTGTCATGTGACTGCTGATTTAGTCATGTGATCTAGAGACGTCACTCATTGCTGGTTGGGTGGGCTTTGGCAATGGGTGTAGTAGCCAAACTAACCCCTCCTACTGTTAAACAACCCAAAAAAACAAAAACATGGCTGCTTTCTTCCAAAAACAGCGCCACACAAGTCCACAGGTTGTGTTTGATATTGCAGATCAGACCACTGAAAAGGATCTGAGTAGCAATACCAGTAAGAACCTGTGGGCAGGCGTGGCGCTGTTCGTGGTGGAAAAAAAGCAGCCTTGTCTTTCTAATCTCACAGCGTCCTAATCCAAAAATTTGAATGTAAATTTAAAGGGGTGCCTGGTCAGAACCTACCCCCAGTGCTGCTACTATGAGTACATGTGTTCTCCCAGCAGATGCCACTAGGTGGCGCTCCGTATATAAAAATCTCTATAGCTATAGAGCTAGTATAGACTTCAGTGGGCACCGGGGTTCTGCCAAGCTAGAAACTTGTCTTCAGGATAGGACATAAGCGTCGGACAGTTATGGGGGGGTAATAGTGATCCCGATTCCTCTACACGTTGCCACTCCATTCATCTCTATGGCACTGCATTAGGTAGCCGAGCGCTGACGTGTGTGACCTGTCATTCATACGGTGACACCGGACCCCATTCTCAAAATAGGTCCCAACTGTAGGTCCCTCATCGATCAGATACTTATCCCTGAGCCTAACCTAGTGCGCAGGCCCGGTATCTGTCAGAGGGACGGGGAGGATTGAGGAGGCGGCACTGAGCTGTAGAAGGCGGTGCTGAAGACAGGGAAGGCGGCGCTGGGCACCGGATGGCGAGGGGTGCGGCCGGGCACCCTGTATTAACGGACCTCCCCTTGGGCACCTGTGGCTCCTTCACTCTCAGGAGCAGTGGGGGGTCCCTAAAGGTATCCTAGTGATAGGTCATCACAGTATGACTACATGATCGACCGCTCTGGCTCATAGTGGAGGGTTCTCGACTGTGGAAGTTATTTCTTATGGAGTCCTTCAAAGCTCCCTGCTTTGATTCATGGAGGGGGGACCCATGTGGGGACAACACCCACCTTTAGGTATAATGTTTAGGTAGGTGGTTACATCCCCATGGTGCCAGGATCCAAGGTTTCCAGCAGAACATTGCCCAGCCATCTCACTGCCTTCTCTGACTTGTCTTCTTCCCAAAGTGCTATCTCTGCCCAGGTCAGTTGCACACGAGCTTTTGGCCATCCACATGATTCAGGGGATCCATTATTCTTCCATTACTCAGTGGTCCAGTTCTGACACCTAGGTGCCCATTGTAGGCACTTTCAGTGGTGGAGAGGGGTCAGCATGGACACTCAGATCCAAGATGTGATGTCCTGTGTGTCCTCACCCCTTTTTGTCATAGCCAGTTGAAAACTTTTCAGTAGTTTGCTCTACAGTAGCTCCTGTGTAGGATCTGCCAGACGGGCTAGCTTTTGCTTCCCATGTGCACCAAGGAGCCCTGGGCGCCCATGATCATGTCATTGGTCATCCATTTCTGGACCTTTTATGGTAGATACTAACCACTGCCTGCCAAAAACGCCTCATAAAACCGGACGTTTTGGGGATTCTCTGACCCAATCATCTAGACATCACAATTTGATCTCCAATCCATACACTCCCCCATTTTTCCTGTTTCTGCCACATCAACTTCAAGAACTGACTGTTCACTTGCGGCCTAATGCAGCATCCCACTAGCTTATGTGGGAACTGCAAGAGCTTTTTGTCATCTTCTTTAATTTCATGCTGCATTGTGCTTCTGTGTGAAATACCTTTTTTCCAGGCTGTCAGGTGCACCACATACATCCACCACTAGAGGGGGTAGCAACACAGTATATATAGGGCAGTTTAGGCCTAGTTAGGTGGTGGAGTCAGTTGAGAGAGAGTGAGAAGTGAAGGAGTGAGAATGCAGCTGCTAGCTGTGGTTAATGCAAGGCAATTCAATAGAAACAGAGAGAAATAAGACACAAAGGACAACAGCCATTGATTCAGGCTTTAAGGACCTTTGGATTCCAGGTGAAGGACTTATTAGCTTCAGGCAGCCTCACCATTAAAGACCTGGAGAAACAGAACCAGATTAAAGAGCTATTTATCAGTGAGTACCTAACTAACTACCCTAGCCTGACACATTACTACCAGCACAGCCCGTTACTGGGATTAATCACATCCAACTTGCATGTGTATCAGAGACTGTTTAATAACTGGATGTAAACTGTTATCAAGAACCTGGTTACAGTAAAGTTCTCAGTTGGATTTAAACCTGCCTCATTCTCCTAACTCCATTTCACTACCACTCTACCACATTTTGCATCATCAAGGTGCTGGCGTTATGACAAAACCTAACTCAGGGGCCCAGCCGCCCAAGCACTCAGAAACCCAATCACCATCAAGGGCACCTCGATCACCACCCGGCCGGTGTCCCCTGTAATAGAGTGTGCCCCGGAGAATCCAGTGCTGTTCTCTCCTTCATTGCACTGCTGGCCCAGGGAGGCGACTGCTAAACCGTGAGTAACTGATGAACTGTATGGACATTCCGGCCCACCGTAAACCTCCCTTGCGGACTGGCACGCTGCAAATAAAATTGGCGTCACGAACAGGATCAATATCCTCTGTGCCTTATGTGAATGAGCCCCATTTGTTTGACTGTATTTATTGGGCTAAAGAGCTGTTTAAACTGCTTAAAACTGCAAGGATATACTGTGCCCGTTGACTCCTTTGAAATCGCAATGTTAAAACTGAAAAAAATCGCATATTTTTGCGTCACTAGAACTGCTTGCTGCTATTGAATTGACTTTGACCTTGAACCTAACATGGCCGCCGGAGACCTTCTTGTCTGATTTTTGGTGCCCTCGCTCTGCAAAACACCCTATACGGCGGTAAAATAGAGTGCCACCCCTATATGCAAAATTTTGTGCCGCCTCTTTTGTCTGTCAGACACACTGTAGGGAGGAGCCACGCGCAAGAGGGGAGCATGACGTGCGTACGCTCGTCCAAGAATACGCAAGAATTTGCATGTGAGTGACGGGAGGAGAAAGTTAGTGCGATCACCAGCCGTCCTCTTTGGAACAATTATATGTTAGTACTCCGATACCCCTGCAGTCTGAGAACTTCCCAAAAATAACAGGATCCGCTGCCAGAAAGGTTAACTTAAATACAAACTGCTTAAACATTACATTCAGCCAGCACCGCGATTCTTAAAGGGTCATACCCCCACAAAATAAAGATGGCCCATCGCAACGCAGTATAAAAAGTGTGTGCAACTGAATTCCTGCCATTACTATGTCTGTGCAGGAAGATAACGTGCAACCTGACCTCAATAGGTCCCCTGCAGTAACCGCAGCCGGTTCCAACGCATCATCAGCCGCGGCAGCATAGAGTATGATGCCTCTAACAATGCCTTACTACTTTGGGGCCCCCTGGTTCCCACGATATTCTGGGAAAGCTCACACTTTAAGAGACTTTAAATAAAACATTCTTGCTATATTCAGGTTGTACCCTGTGACAGTAGAGCAACAAATTAAGATTCTGCTTGCGCAATTGGAAGGAGCTGCCCTCAGAGAAGTGAAGTCCTGGCCAAGCTCAGAGAGGAAAAAGCTGGACCAGATATTTGAACGGCTCTGCATCACCTTTGAACCCAAGACTGTGTCGAAGGTCAAGATTATGTTCTTTAGCAAGAAACAGCAATCTGGTGAGTCACTTAGAGACATTGCATTGTCATTTCAGGAAGCCCTCAGAGCTGTGGTACGGGTAGACCCTCATGAGTTTAAGACGCTTAAGGAGCAATTAATTGAAGGTGTTAGTACAGAAGCCTTAAAAAGTCAGTTAAGGATGTTAGCGGCTCAGCATCCAAGATCTACTTTCCTAGACTTCAAGGAGTTAGCCATCAGTATTATGGGGACAAACACACCATTGAAGCCTGCTAGGCCCGCCGAAATACCAATGGATATGCCAGTTGCATCTCTGAAATGTTATTCTATCGCCAGTCAAGCCACTCCAGCCCCGGCTCCTGATGCAGTTGCCGCCTTGACGGAGCAAGTCAACTTTCTGACCAAAAGTCTGGAGTAAGTATGCAAAAAACTGGAAGAGTGGGAAAAGCCCTTGCTGCTGGAGTATGAGGCACTGGTATCCAGGAGACTCTTCCCTCCGGATTATAAAGAGACATATCCCAAAAATTCTGGAGGACGCCCTCCTGACCGCTCCAGTGCTCGGAGAAGACCCACTTGCACCTACTGTCACAAGCCAGGCCATACAGAAATTATGTGCTGGCAGTTAAAAGGCCAATCCTCGAGGTCGAGGACCGCCCCTCGGGAGGTGAACCAGTAGGTCCAAAAGATCCCTGCTGGATGCCTAGATATGTAGGATCTCGTCCAGAAGTGGTTCTTCAAATAAATTGGGTTCCCTTTGTTGCTTTATTAGATAATGGGTCACAAGTCACAACCATTCAACAGTCGGCATTTGAGAAATACTGGGATCAGAACCAGTTAACACAACCACCAGAATCCTGGCTGAGTCTTATAGCCAGCAACGTCAAACCCGTGCCAGTGCATGGTTACTGGGAGCCAACTCTCCTAGTAGGAGGAACTACACTACCCCGGCAAGGTTTCATTGTTGTGCAGGTCAGGGAAGATCACAACCCTCCGGTAGTCCTAGGGATGAACGTTCTTAGGAATTGTTATGCTGAAATGCTTGAAGCTTTGCACAAACCTATACCTACCGCCGCATCTGCCTCCAAAAAGGCAATACAACATACTATCTGTGTGTTAAGTGGGCAACAGAAATTTGCCAATGAGAAAGGAGAGATTTGCTGTGCCCGCATCCAAGGTAACCAACCAGTAATCCTTAAACCAAATACCAAAACACTCCTGTGGTGCCGAGCTGTTCTTGGGATCCAAGGCCAAGACTACCAGGCCCTGGTAGAACCCATCACTCTAGAAGACCATCCTTTAGTCCGAGCCGCAAGAAACCTAGTGACTGTATCTCAAGGTAAAGTGCCTATTCGTCTTCTGAATTTAAGTGACCACAGTATAACTTTGAACAAGCATTGCCCTGTGGCTCAACTACTACAAGTCACTTTCCAAGATGTTCTCAGCGTGCCTGCAGCCATCACTGAACAGTCTGCTCAGAAGCTGCATCCACAAAAATATCCTTCAGATACATTATGGTGGAAAGAACTCAACATGGGGGATATCTCTACCCCTGAGGACCAAATTGAAGGAGTCTTAAAAGTTGTGCAAGAGCATCATCAGGCCTTCAGTAAACACCCTACAGATTATGGTGAAGTCAGTGTAATCAAGCACACCATCTCTACCGGTTCACATCCTCCAATCAAGGAAAGGTACCGGCCTATACCACCGACAATGTACAAACCGGATTCCAAAAAAGTTGGGACACTGAAGAAATTGTGAATAAAAACTGAATGCAATGATGTGGAGATGGCAAATGTCAATATTATATTTGTAATAGAACGTAGATGACAGATCAAACGTTTAATCCGAGTAAATGTATCATTTTAAAGGAAAAATACATTGATTCAAATTTTCACGGTGTCAACAAATCCCAAAAAAGTTGGGACAAGTAGCAATAAGAGGCTGGAATAAGTAAATTTGAGCATAACGAAGAGCTGGAAGACCAATTAACACTAATTAGGTCAATTGGCAACATGATTGGGTATAAAAAGAGCTTCTCAGAGTGGCAGTGTCTCTCAGAAGCCAAGATGGGTAGAGGATCACCAATTCCCACAATGTTGCGCAGAAAGATAGTGGAGCAATATCAGAAAGGTGTTACCCAGCGAACAATTGCAAAGACTTTGCATCTATCATCATCAACTGTGCGTAAGGGTCAAGGCCGTAAAACCATACTGGATGCCCGTGATCTCCGGGCCCTTAAACGACACTGCACCACAAACAGGAATGCTACTGTAAAGGAAATCACAGAATGGGCTCAGGAATACTTCCAGAAACCATTGTCAGTGAACACAATCCACCGTGCCATCCGCCGTTGCCAGTTGAAACTCTACAGTGCAAAGAAGAAGCCATTTCTAAGCAAGATCCACAAGCTCAGGCATTTTCACTGGGCCAGGGATCATTTAAAATGGAGTGTGGCAAAATGGAAGACTGTTCTGTGGTCAGACAAGTCACGATTCAAAGTTCTTTTTGGAAATCTGGGACGCCATGTCATCCGGACCAAAGAGGACAAGGACAACCCAAGTTGTTATCAACGCTCAGTTCAGAAGCCTGCAACTCTGATGGTATGGGGTTGCATGAGTGTGTGTGGCATGGGCAGTTGCATGTCTGGAAAGGCACCATCAATGCAGAAAAATATATTCAGGTTCTAGAACAACATATGCTCCCATCCAGACATCATCTCTTTCAGGGAAGACCCTGTATTTTTCAACAAGATAATGCCAGACCACATTCTGCATCAATGACAACATCATGGCTGCGTAGGAGAAGGATCCGGGTACTGAAATGGCCAGTCTGCAGTCCAGATCTTTCACCTATAGAGAACATTTGGGCATCATAAAGAGGAAGGTGCTACATAGAAGGCCCAAGACAATTGAACAGTTAGAGGCCTGTATTAGACAAGAATGGAAGAGCATTCCTATTTCTAAACTTGAGCAACTGGTCTCCTCGGTCCCCAGACGTCTGTTGAGTGTTATAAGAAGAAGGGGAGATGCCACACAGTGGTGAAAATGGCCTTGTCCCAACTTTTTGGGGATTTGTTGACACCATGAAATTCTGATTCAACATATTTTTCCCTTAAAATGGTACATTTTCTCAGTTTAAACTTTTGTTCCGTGATTTATGTTCTATTCTGAATAAAATATTAGAAGTTGGCACCTCCACATCATTGCATTCAGTATTTATTCACGATTTGTATAGTGTCCCAACTTTTTTGGAATCCGGTTTGTACCAGTCTGTGAAACAAATGATCCAGGAAATGAAAGATTCAAACATCATCCGGGACAGCGATAGTCCATGGGCTGCACTTCTAGTCCTCGTCCAAAAGAAAGATGGTAACATTCGATTCTGCGTGGACTATAGGAAAATTAACCAAATCACCCACAAGGATGCCTATCCTTTACCAAGAATCGAGGAGTCTCTGACAGCATTAGGGTCCTCAGTTTACTTCTCTACCCTAGACTTAACCAGTGGGTACTGGCAGGTACCTATGCCCCCTGAAGACCGTGAAAAAAACAGCATTTACTACCCTTATGGGCCTATTTCAGTTTAATTGCATGCCTTTTGGACTCTGCAATGCCCCTGGAACTTTCCAAAGACTAATGCAGAGATGCTTAGGCCACAAAACTTTAAAACTGTCCTACTATACCTGGATGACGTAATCATCAATTCAAAATCCTATGAGGATCACTTAAAACATCTTGCAGAAGTCTTCCAAGTTCTCATCAAGCATGGACTCAAGATCAAACCATCTAAGTGCTATCTACTAAAGTAAGAAGTCAAATACCTGGGACATGTGGTCGGTGCTAAAGGTGTCAAGCCAGATCCAGAAAAGATAGCGGCAGTCCGGAATTGGCCTACGCCTACCACAGTAAAAGAGGTGAGAAGTTTTCTTAGTTTTGCAGGATACTACCGACGTTTCATCCCTCACTTCGCTCAGATTGCTGAACCGATACAAGAGCTCCTGGGAGGACATCCTAAAAAGTCCCAGAAATCCCAGATATCGGTTGAATGGAATGAAGAAAGGGAAATCGCCTTCCAAGTCCTGAAGAAGAAGTTGACAGAACCACCTATCTTGGGCTATCCGGATTATCAACAGCCATTCCATCTCTACACTGATGCCAGTCGGAGAGGCCTGGGAGCTGTCCTGTCTCAAGTGCAAGGAGGTAAAGAAAGAGTAATTGCTTATGCTAGCAGATCTCTTTCTTAGAGGTGCTGAGAAAAATAACCATAATTACAGTTACTTCAAGTTAGAGTTCCTAGCACTTGTTTGGGCCGTCACTGAAAAATGTAAAGACTACCACGCAGCAACCCCATTTGTAGCCTATACCGATAAGAGCACCATTACATTCCATCGTGAGCAAAACTCCTCTAGAAATAGTGCTCATTGACCATGTAAAGTTGGAACCAAGTCGCTCAGGGTATACCTACGCCATGACAATAATTGATCACTACACCAAATTTGTAGTAGCCGTACCTGTTAAAGACTTGACAGCCAAAACCACCGCAAATGTTTTCTGGAAAAACTTCCTGTTGCCCTATGGATGCCCTGCAAAGATTCTTACAGATCAAGGATCTGCCTTCAAGTCCCAATTGTTCCATGAACTGTGTTCACTTCACAATTGCCAGAAGATCCAAACAACAGCTTACCATCCTCAAGGTAACAGACTTTGTGAAAAGATGAATCAAACCTTAATTGAAATGTTGAGGGCTGTACCACCTGTTAAGAGGACCGAGTGGCCAACTTTACTACCTGAATTGATGTATACTTACAACAATACTATCCATTGTTCTACTGGGTATACTCCATATTATCTTATGTTTGGCCGCCAAGGAAAGTTGCCTGCAGATCACACCCTGGATGTGCAAGTTCCAGATTCAATTAATCCTCTACCACAAACTAGGTAGGTGAGTGAACATCAAAAACGCCTAGCCGATGCTCAGGAGATTGTCCAAATCTGCATGGCAAATGCACACCACAAACAACAGAACGACTATAATCAGTCTGCTAAAACTGAACCTTTAGAAATTGGTAATCATGCGTGGCTAAGAAATAACCATCGCACTAGCATTCTGGATAGCAAATGGGAAAGAAAACCCTAGCTCATTACAGCTATTCCTAATGGTAAGAATGATGTATATGAAATCACTAAGGAAAACAGAGCACCACAAATAGTGCATCACAACCGCCTTAAGTTATGTCTAAAAAGAGCTGTTCAAGAGAAAATTCCATCCACGGTATAAGTGTCTGAAAAACCAGCTGAACCAGAAGGACCAATGCAAACCATTGAGAAATTACTGGAGTCTGATCCTCTACAGTGGTTCCTTATGCTGTGGCTTATAATTCCTATACCTGCAAAGGTAAATACAGTTCCACTTCAGCCAGACGAACTACCTCATGGAGGATCCTCAGAAATCCCTAATATACCCAGTTCTTTTGAACCAACGTCTATGGAGTCTCTACCACTTCGGAGATCCGACCGGACTACTAAGGGACAACCGCCTGCTCGTTACAGAGACTTTCTGCAAGCGCGGCCGAGAAGAAGACTTCCAGCCCTGCCTGTTCAACAGTAATTTCCTTCCCCTACAATTTGAAGCCACAGAGCCAGGTGAAAGACTTATTACTTTGATTGTTTTGCCTTACCCAATGGACTCTCTACAAACCTGCTTCTACTTGTTTTGCAACGTTTACGCCTTGTGCCCGGAGATAGACTTTAACGTACCTGAGCCTCCGTGATATTCCTCTATTGACATTTTGCTCAGGGAACAGATTCATGCCCTGTGAGCCTCCTGTAAGGTTTATTGTTTAATTTTATTATGGACTATCCTGGTTTTCATTGTTAGCTGTGCCAGGTCAGCGCCCCAGTTCACCAGTCTTAGAAGAGAACGACGGCCCTTGTCACCAAGATTGTACTTAAGTGTATTTTCATAATGTGCATTTTCATGCTACTTGTTATTTATACCTGTATGCTGGATTGCGTGTTTTTCTTCATTTTTGTATTTTTCAGGAGACTTCGTCCAAAATGTGTCGAGGTCGACACATATTAAACAAAGGGGGTATGCAGCGTCCCACTAGCTTATGTGGGAACTGCAAGAGCTTTTTGTCATCTTCTTTAATTTCATGCTGCATTGTGCTACTGTGTGAAATCCCTTTTTACCAGGCTGTCAGATGCACTACATACATCCACCACTAGAGGGGGTAGCACCACAGTATATATAGGGCAGTCCAGGCCTAGTTAGGTTGTGGAGTCAGTTGAGAGAGAGAGAGTGAGAAGTGAAGGAGTGAGAATGCAGCTGCTAGCTATGGTTAATGCAAGGCAATTCGATAGAAACAGAGAGAAATAAGACACAAAGGACAACAGCCATTGATTCAGGCTTTAAGGACCTTTGGATTTCAGGTGAAGGACTTATTAGCTTCAGGCAGCCTCACCATTAAAGACCTGGAGAAACAGAACCAGATTAAAGAGCTATTTATCAGTAAGTACCTAACTAACTACCCTAGCCTGACACATTAATAACATCCAACTTTCATGTGTGTCAGAGACTGTTTGATACCTGGATGTAAACTGTTATCAAGAACCTGGTTATAGTAAAGTTCCCAGTAGGATTTAAACCTGCCTCATTCTTCTAATTCCATTTCACTACCTCTCTCAACATTTTGCACCATCAAGGTGCTGGCGTCATGACAAAACCTACTCAGCACCCATTCACCATCAAGAGCACCTTAATCACCACCTGGCCGGTGTCCCCTGTAACCGAGTGTGCCCCGGAGAATCCAGTGCTGTTCTCCCCTTCATTGCACTGCTGGCCCAGGGAGGCGTCTGCTAAACCGTGAGTAACTGATAAACTGTATGCACATTCCGGCCCACCGTGAACCTAACATGTTCTACCCCTGCAGACTGGCACGCTGCACTAATATATCCCACCTAATGACAGGAGCCATTGTCACCTATATTGGCATCTATATTGTTATCCTGGCACTTAAAGGGCGTTAGCCAGGGGTGTACCACCAATGAGGCCAGGTAAGGCGATCGCACCAGGTAGGGGCAAAAGAGGGGCAGCCGAAGGGCCATAGGCTGAAGTAAAGGGGTTAGGTTAAAGGGGTATTTCCATCACATACAACGGGGATATATCTCTAAGATACAGTACAGACCAAAAGTTTGGACACACCTTCTCATTCAAAGAGTTTTCTTTATTTTCATGACTGTGAAAATTGTAGATTCACACTGAAGGCATCAAAACTATGAATTAACACATGTGGAATTATATACATAACAAAAAAGTGTGAAACAACTGAAAATATGTCATATTCTAGGTTCTTCAAAGTAGCCACCTTTTGCTTTGATTACTGCTTTGCACACTCTTGGCATTCTCTTGATGAGCTTCAAGAGGTAGTCACCTGAAATGGTTTTCACTTCACAGGTGTGCCCTGTCAGGTTTAATAAGTGGGATTTCTTGCCTTATAAATGGCGTTGGGACCATCAGTTGCGTTTTGGAGAAGTCAGGTGGATACACAGCTGATAGTCCTACTGAATAGACTGTTAGAATTTTATTATGGCAAAAAAAAAGCAGCTAAGTAAAGAAAAACGAGTGGCCATCATAAGAAATGAAGGTCAGTCAGTCTGAAAAATCGGGAAAACTTAAAGTGTCCCCAAGTGCAGTCACAAAAACCATCAAGCACTGCAAAGAAACTGGCTCACATGCGGACCGCCCCAGGAAAGAAAGACCAAGAGTCACCTCTGCTGCGGAGGATAAGTTCATCCAAGTCACCAGCCTCAGAAATCGCAGGTTAACAGCAGCTCAGATTAGAGACCAGGTCAATGCCACACAGAGTTCTAGCAGCAGACACATCTCTAGAACAACTGTTAAGAGGAGACTGTCTGAATCAGGCCTTCATGGTATAATATCTGCTAGAAAAACCACTGCTAAGGACAGGCAACAAGCAGAAGAGACTTGTTTGGGCTAAAGAACACAAGGAATGGACATTAGACCAGTGGAAATCTGTGCTTTGGTCTGATGAGTCCAAATTTGAGATCTTTGGTTCCAACCACCATGTCTTTGTGCGACGCAGAAAAGGTGAACGGATGGACTCTACATACCTGGTTCCCACCGTGAAGCATGGAGGAGGAGGTGTGATGGTGTGGGGGTGCTTTGCTGGTGACACTGTTGGGGATTTATTCAAAATTGAAGGCATACTGAACCAGCCTGGCTACCACAGCATCTTGCAGCGGCATGCTATTCCATCCGGTTTGCGTTTAGTTGGACCATCATTGATTTTTCAACAGGACAATGACCCCAAACACACCTCCAGGGTGTGTAAGGGCTATTTGACCATGAAGGAGAGTGATGGGGTGCTGCACCAGATGACCTGGCCTCCACAGTCACCAGACCCGAACCCAATCGAGATGGTTTGGGTGAGCTGGACCGCAGAGTGAAGGCAAAAGGGCCAACAAGTGCTAAGCATCTCTGGGAACTCCTTCAAGACTGTTGGAAGACCATTTCAGGTGACTTTCTCTTGAAGCTCATCAAGAGTGTGCAAAGCAGTAATCAAAGCAGAAGGTGGCTACTTTGAAGAACCTAGAATATGACATATTTTCCGTTGTTTCACACTTTTTTGTTATGTATATAATTCCACATGTGTTAATTCATAGTTTTGATGCCTTCAGTGTGAATCTACAATTTTCATAGTCATGAAAATAAAGAAAACTCTTTGAATGAGAAGGTGTGTCCAAACTTTTGGTCTGTACTGTATGTCCCCATTGTCTGATAGGTGTGGGTCCTACCTCTAGGACCCGCACCTACAAGGAGAACGGAGCAGGGAGAGCTGTGGCTGGAGGACCCCTTGGTCCGTCCACCTCCAAGCGCTGCTCCTGGCTGCTCCCATACAAGCAAATGGTAGCGCACGCGCGGCCCCTACTCCCATTCATTTCTATGGGGCAGCCGAAAATAGCCGAGCCAACGCTCGACTATTTACGGTGGTCCCATTGAAATCATGTGCAGTGCGCCCTCCATTAATTTCCCCGCTCCGTTCTAGCTGTAGGTGTGGGTCCCTAGCGGTGGGACCTGCACCTATCAGACAATGGGGGCATATCCTAGCAATATGCCCCCATTGTACGTGATGGCAAAACCCTTTGAAGAAACTGGGAGGGGGGGGGGGGGCGCCGTTTCAGTTTTCATCTCAGGCAGCAGAAAGGCTAGGCACATCCCTGGCGTCAGCATTTGTATCTAGGACACTGGCTGACCTGTTACATGTGCACTTGGCAGCTGAAGTCATCTGTGTTGGTCCCATGTTCATATGTGCATGCATTGCTGAGAACAATTATGTTTTGATATATGCAAATGAGCCTCTAGGAGCAATGGGGGTGTTGCCGTTACTCCTAGAGCCTCAGCTCTCTCTGCAACTGCTGCATCCTCTGCACTTTGATTGACAGGGCCAGATAGGTGTGATGTTTTAAAACTGCAGAGGGCGCTGCAGTTGCAGAGAGAGCAGAGCCTCTAGGAGTATCGACAACGCCCCCGTTGCTCCTAGAGGCTCATTTGCATATATCAAAACATCAGTTTTCTCAGCAATGCGGACACATATGAACATGGGACCAACACAGATGTCTTCAGCTGTCAACAGGTCAGCCAGTTTCATAGGTACAAAACTGCTGACAGATGCCCTTTAATCAGTAGTTACAGTCAGACAGCAGTGTAATCCCAGAACAGGACGACGAGACTAAATGTAATTCTGGAGGCCGTGGGTGCGAATTCCACGAGTATTAAGGGGCTGATAACACTGAAGAAGCTTCTTCAGGACCAACGAGAATCTCTATTAATAAAATTGTTATGTATAATGGAAATGCGGTTTCTCAATAAGTGGGAGCGTGTTCTGTCTCTAGTGCAGGAGCGTGCGACAACGCCAGCCGCAGAAAACACATTATAGAGTTCAGGCAATTCTAATGAACAAGCAATTAGTAGGAAGAATGAGGACACTCCCGGGGTACGGTTCTTTAATGGAAAAAGTGATGAAGTTGCCTCTACACATTGTCATTCGCTCCCGCGCTTCTTCCCTCTCATCTCTAACGACTTGTTGTCGTTTATTTAATTCAGTGTTTATAATGATGCGGCTGTCTGGGCAGAAGGTGAAGTAGTCGCTCGCATTCATGTTTCTAATTTTCTCGTACATTATGTATTGAATATCCGCCATTTAATGGGCGTTTGGGGCGGATGGTCGGTCAAAACACAGTAATTAATAAACCTGTGTAGACCCCCACTTACAAATGATGTCTCCTCTGACTGGAGATGTTCTCTTTCCTTTTTCCACAACTTCTTTCTGTATAACTGACGAACACAGATATTTAGTATTATTGCCTCCTTTTATGCCCCTACTTACTAATCATCGGTTCAGCTGCACAGGGGCCCGGCGTGTGAGGGGGCCCATTCATACTAACATATGGGGGGGGATAAATAATTAACAACTGATATTGGGGGGGGTCTGCCTATTTTATATATTGGCAGACATGGGGGCACTATGGAGGGCGAGGAGCACTATGGGGGGCCTATCTTGTATACTGGCACACATGGGGGGCACTATGGAGAAGGGGGAAAAGGAGCACTATGGGGGCATCTTCTGGGGCCCTATCCTATATACTGGCAGAAATAGGGGGCACTATGGAGAAGGGGGAGCACTATGGGGGCATCTACTGGGGACCCTATATTATATACTGGCACACATGGGGGGCACTATGGAGAAGGGGGGAGAGGAGCACTATTGGGGTCATTATATAGGGAAATTATACTGGCACACATTATGGGGGCATTTAATTCTGGCACATTGTTAGGCACCATGGGTATAAGGGGAGGCGCACTATTGGGGCACGATATATGAGTATTTTATACTGGCGCAAATTATAGGGCACTATGTGGACCTTGTCTCAACTTGGGGCACTAAAAGTTTTTGGGGGCACACAGTAGGGGGCATTGGCACTACAGGGGGCACTAAGAGGAGGTATTTTTTTATACTGCCACACAATAGGGCATTTTTATTTTTACTGGGGGGGGCAGGCACATTCTTTGCACAGGGGCCCTCTGCTGTCTGTGTCCGCCCCTGTAATTCATCCCCCCCAGTAGTGCCCACTTCATATTTAATGGCCCCCAGTAGTGTCTCTGTGCCCCCAGTAGTGCCTCTTTACATATAGTGCCCCCAGTAGTGTCTCTTTACATATAGTGCCTCCAGTAGTGCCTCTTTACATATAGTGCCTCCAGTAGTGCCTCTTTACATATAGTGCCCCCAGTAGTGTCTCTTTACATATAGTGCCCCCAGTAGTGCCTCTTTACATATAGTGCCCCCAGTAGTGCCTCTTTACATATAGTGCCCCCAGTAGTGCCTCTTTACATATAGTGCCCCCAGTAGTGTCTCTTTACATATAGTGCCCCCAGTAGTGCCTCTTTACATATAGTGCCCCCAATAGTGCCTCTTTACATATAGTGCCCCCAGTAGTGCCTCTTTACATATAGTGCCCCCAGTAGTGCCTCTTTACATACAGTGCCCCCAGTAGTGCCTCTTTACATATAGTGCCCCCAGTAGTGTCTCTTTACATATAGTGCCCCCAGTAGTGCCTCTTTACATATAGTGCCCCCAGTAGTGTCTCTTTACATATAGTGCCCCCAGTAGTGCCTCTTTACATATAGTGCCCCCAGTAGTGCCTCTTTACATATAGTGCCCCCAGTAGTGTCTCTTTACATATAGTGCCCCCAGTAGTGCCTCTTTACATATAGTGCCCCTAGTAGTGTCTCTTTACATATAGTGCCCTCAGTAGTGCCTCTTTACATATAGTGCCCCCAGTAGTGTCTCTTTACATATAGTGCCCCCAGTAGTGTCTCTTTACATATAGTGCCTCCAGTAGTGTCTCTTTACATATAGTGCCCCCAGTAGTGTCTCTTTACATATAGGGCCTCCAGTAGTGCCTCTTTACATATAGTGCCCCCAGTAGTGTCTCTTTACATATAGTGCCCCCAGTAGTGCCTCTTTACATATAGTGCCCCTAGTAGTGTCTCTTTACATATAGTGCCCCCAGTAGTGTCTCTTTACATATAGTGCCCCCAATAGTGCCTCTTTACATATAGTGCCTCCAGTAGTGTCTCTTTACATATAGTGCCCCCAGTAGTGTCTCTTTACATATAGTGCCCCCAATAGTGCCTCTTTACATATAGTGCCTCCAGTAGTGTCTCTTTACATATAGTGCCCCCAGTAGTGCCTCTTTACATATAGTGCCCCCAGTAGTGCCTCTTTACATATAGTGCCTCCAGTAGTGTCTCTTTACATATAGTGCCTCCAGTAGTGCCTCTTTACATATAGTGCCCCCAGTAGTGCCTCTTTATATATAGTGCCCCCAGTAGTGCCTCTTTACATATAGTGCCCCCAGTAGTGTCTCTTTACATATAGTGCCCCCAGTAGTGCCTCTTTACATATAGTGCCCCCAGTAGTGCCTCTTTACATATAGTGCCCCCAGTAGTGTCTCTTTACATATAGTGCCCCCAGTAGTGCCTCTTTATATATAGTGCCTCCCAGTAATGCCTACTTCACATTTAATGGACCCCAGTAGTTTCTCTTTACATATAGTGCCTCCAGTAGTGTCTCTTTACATATAGTGCCCCCAGTAGTGCCTCTTTACATATAGTGCCCCCAGTAGTGTCTCTTTACATATAGTGCCCCCAGTAGTGTCTCTTTACATATAGTGCCTCCAGTAGTGCCTCTTTACATATAGTGCCTCCAGTAGTGCCTCTTTACATATAGTGCCCCCAGTAGTGTCTCTTTACATATAGTGCCCCCAGTAGTGCCTCTTTACATATAGTGCCCCCAGTAGTGCCTCTTTACATATAGTGCCCCCAGTAGTGCCTCTTTACATATAGTGCCCCCAGTAGTGTCTCTTTACATATAGTGCCCCCAGTAGTGCCTCTTTACATATAGTGCCCCCAATAGTGCCTCTTTACATATAGTGCCCCCAGTAGTGCCTCTTTACATATAGTGCCCCCAGTAGTGCCTCTTTACATACAGTGCCCCCAGTAGTGCCTCTTTACATATAGTGCCCCCAGTAGTGTCTCTTTACATATAGTGCCCCCAGTAGTGCCTCTTTACATATAGTGCCCCCAGTAGTGTCTCTTTACATATAGTGCCCCCAGTAGTGCCTCTTTACATATAATGCCCCCAGTAGTGCCTCTTTACATATAGTGCCCCCAGTAGTGTCTCTTTACATATAGTGCCCCCAGTAGTGCCTCTTTACATATAGTGCCCCTAGTAGTGTCTCTTTACATATAGTGCCCTCAGTAGTGCCTCTTTACATATAGTGCCCCCAGTAGTGTCTCTTTACATATAGTGCCCCCAGTAGTGTCTCTTTACATATAGTGCCTCCAGTAGTGTCTCTTTACATATAGTGCCCCCAGTAGTGTCTCTTTACATATAGTGCCTCCAGTAGTGCCTCTTTACATATAGTGCCCCCAGTAGTGTCTCTTTACATATAGTGCCCCCAGTAGTGCCTCTTTACATATAGTGCCCCTAGTAGTGTCTCTTTACATATAGTGCCCCCAGTAGTGTCTCTTTACATATAGTGCCCCCAATAGTGCCTCTTTACATATAGTGCCCCCAGTAGTGTCTCTTTACATATAGTGCCCCCAGTAGTGTCTCTTTACATATAGTGCCTCCAGTAGTGTCTCTTTACATATAGTGCCCCCAGTAGTGCCTCTTTACATATAGTGCCCCCAGTAGTGCCTCTTTACATATAGTGCCCCCAGTAGTGTCTCTTTACATATAGTGCCCCCAGTAGTGTCTCTTTACATATAGTGCCCCCAGTAGTGTCTCTTTACATATAGTGCCCCCAGTAGTGCCTCTTTATATATAGTGCCTCCAGTAGTGTCTCTTTACATATAGTGCCCCCAGTAGTGCCTTTTTACATATAGTGCCCCCAGTAGTGCCTCTTTACATATAGTGCCCCCAGTAGTGCCTCTTTACATATAGTGCCCCCAGTAGTGCCTCTTTACATATAGTGCCTCCAGTAGTGTCTCTTTACATATAGTGCCTCCAGTAGTGCCTCTTTACATATAGTGCCCCCAGTAGTGCCTCTTTATATATAGTGCCCCCAGTAGTGCCTCTTTACATATAGTGCCCCCAGTAGTGTCTCTTTACATATAGTGCCTCCAGTAGTGCCTCTTTACATATAGTGCCCCCAGTAGTGCCTCTTTATATATAGTGCCCCCAGTAGTGCCTCTTTACATATAGTGCCCCCAGTAGTGTCTCTTTACATATAGTGCCCCCAGTAGTGTCTCTTTACATATAGTGCCCCCAGTAGTGTCTCTTTACATATAGTGCCTCCAGTAGTGTCTCTTTACATATAGTGCCTCCAGTAGTGCCTCTTTATATATAGTGCCTCCCAGTAATGCCTACTTTACATTTAATGGACCCCAGTAGTGTCTCTTTACATATAGTGCCTCCAGTAGTGTCTCTTTACATATAGTGCCCCCAGTAGTGCCTCTTTACATATAGTGCCCCCAGTAGTGTCTCTTTACATATAGTGCCCCCAGTAGTGTCTCTTTACATATAGTGCCTCCAGTAGTGTCTCTTTACATATAGTGCCTCCAGTAGTGCCTCTTTACATATAGTGCCCCCAGTAGTGCCTCTTTATATATAGTGCCCCCAGTAGTGCCTCTTTACATATAGTGCCCCCAGTAGTGTCTCTTTACATATAGTGCCCCCAGTAGTGTCTCTTTACATATAGTGCCCCCAGTAGTGTCTCTTTACATATAGTGCCTCCAGTAGTGCCTCTTTACATATAGTGCCCCCAGTAGTGTCTCTTTACATATAGTGCCTCCAGTAGTGTCTCTTTACATATAGTGCCCCCAGTAGTGCCTCTTTACATATAGTGCCCCCAGTAGTGCCTCTTTACATATAGTGCCCCCAGTAGTGTCTCTTTACATATAGTGCCCCCAGTAGTGTCTCTTTACATATAGTGCCCCCAGTAGTGTCTCTTTACATATAGTGCCTCCAGTAGTGTCTCTTTACATATAGTGCCCCCAGTAGTGCCTTTTTACATATAGTGCCCCCAGTAGTGCCTCTTTACATATAGTGCCCCCAGTAGTGCCTCTTTACATATAGTGCCCCCAGTAGTGCCTCTTTACATATAGTGCCTCCAGTAGTGTCTCTTTACATATAGTGCCTCCAGTAGTGCCTCTTTACATATAGTGCCCCCAGTAGTGCCTCTTTATATATAGTGCCCCCAGTAGTGCCTCTTTACATATAGTGCCCCCAGTAGTGTCTCTTTACATATAGTGCCTCCAGTAGTGCCTCTTTACATATAGTGCCCCCAGTAGTGCCTCTTTATATATAGTGCCCCCAGTAGTGGCTCTTTACATATAGTGCCCCCAGTAGTGTCTCTTTACATATAGTGCCCCCAGTAGTGTCTCTTTACATATAGTGCCCCCAGTAGTGTCTCTTTACATATAGTGCCTCCAGTAGTGTCTCTTTACATATAGTGCCTCCAGTAGTGCCTCTTTATATATAGTGCCTCCCAGTAATGCCTACTTCACATTTAATGGACCCCAGTAGTGTCTCTTTACATATAGTGCCTCCAGTAGTGTCTCTTTACATATGGTGCCCCCAGTAGTGCCTCTTTACATATAGTGCCCCCAGTAGTGTCTCTTTACATATAGTGCCCCCAGTAGTGTCTCTTTACATATAGTGCCTCCAGTAGTGTCTCTTTACATATAGTGCCTCCAGTAGTGCCTCTTTACATATAGTGCCCCCAGTAGTGCCTCTTTATATATAGTGCCCCCAGTAGTGCCTCTTTACATATAGTGCCCCCAGTAGTGTCTCTTTACATATAGTGCCCCCAGTAGTGTCTCTTTACATATAGTGCCCCCAGTAGTGTCTCTTTACATATAGTGCCTCCAGTAGTGTCTCTTTACATATAGTGCCTCCAGTAGTGCCTCTTTACATATAGTGCCCCCAGTAGTGTCTCTTTACATATAGTGCCTCCAGTAGTGCCTCTTTACATATAGTGCCCCCAGTAGTGTCTCTTTACATATAGTGCCCCCAGTAGTGCCTCTTTACATATAGTGCCCCCAGTAGTGCCTCTTTACATATAGTGCCCCCAGTAGTGCCTCTTTACATATAGTGCCCCCAGTAGTGTCTCTTTACATATAGTGCCTCCAGTAGTGTCTCTTTACATATAGTGCCCCCAGTAGTGTCTCTTTACATATAGTGCCTCCAGTAGTGTCTCTTTACATATAGTGCCTCCAGTAGTGTCTCTTTACATATAGTGCCCCCAGTAGTGCCTCTTTATATATAGTGCCTCCCAGTAATGCCTACTTCACATTTAATGGACCCCAGTAGTGTCTCTTTACATGTAGTGTCCCCCAGTAGTGCCTCCCAGTAATGCCTACTTCACATTTAATGGACCCCAGTAGTGTCTCTTTACATATAGTGCCCCCAGTAGTGCCTCTTTATATATAGTGCCCCCAGTAGTGCCTCTTTACATATAGTGCCCCCAGTAGTGCCTCTTTACATATAGTGCCCCCAGTAGTGCCTCTTTACATATAGTGCCCCCAGTAGTGTCTCTTTACATATAGTGCCTCCAGTAGTGTCTCTTTACATATAGTGCCCCCAGTAGTGTCTCTTTACATATAGTGCCCCCAGTAGTGCCTCTTTACATATAGTGCCCCCAGTAGTGCCTCTTTATATATAGTGCCCCCAGTAGTGCCTCTTTACATATAGTGCCCCCAGTAGTGCCTCTTTACATATAGTGCCCCCAGTAGTGCCTCTTTATATATAGTGCCCCCAGTAGTGCCTCTTTACATATAGTGCCCCCAGTAGTGTCTCTTTACATATAGTGCCTCCAGTAGTGTCTCTTTACATATAGTGCCTCCAGTAGTGTCTCTTTACATATAGTGCCTCCAGTAGTGTCTCTTTACATATAGTGCCCCCAGTAGTGTCTCTTTACATATAGTGCCCCCAGTAGTGTCTCTTTACATATAGTGCCCCCAGTAGTGCCTCTTTACATATAGTGCCCCCAGTAGTGCCTCTTTATATATAGTGCCCCCAGTAGTGCCTCTTTACATATAGTGCCCCCAGTAGTGTCTCTTTACATATAGTGCCTCCAGTAGTGTCTCTTTACATATAGTGCCTCCAATAGTGCCTCTTTACATATAGTGCCCCCAGTAGTGTCTCTTTACATATAGTGCCCCCAGTAGTGTCTCTTTACATATAGTGCCCCCAGTAGTGTCTCTTTACATATAGTGCCCCCAGTAGTGCCTCTTTATATATAGTGCCCCCAGTAGTGCCTCTTTACATATAGTGCCCCCAGTAGTGTCTCTTTACATATAGTGCCCCCAGTAGTGTCTCTTTACATATAGTGCCCCCAGTAGTGTCTCTTTACATATAGTGCCCCCAGTAGTGCCTCTTTATATATAGTGCCCCCAGTAGTGCCTCTTTACATATAGTGCCCCCAGTAGTGCCTCTTTACATTTAGTGCCCCCAGTAGTGCCTCTTTACATATAGTGCCCCCAGTAGTGTCTCTTTACATATAGTGCCCCCAGTAGTGCCTCTTTATATATAGTGCCTCCCAGTAATGCCTACTTCACATTTAATGGACCCCAGTAGTGTCTCTTTACATGTAGTGTCCCCCAGTAGTGCCTCCCAGTAATGCCTACTTCACATTTAATGGACCCCAGTAGTGTCTCTTTACATGTAGTGCCCCCCAGTAGTGCCTCTTTACATGTAGTGCCCCTCAGTAGTGCATCTTTATATATATATATATATATATATATATATATATATATATAGTGTTCCCTCCAGTAGTGTCTCTTTATATATATAGTGCCCCCAGTAGTGCCTCTTTAAGGGATTTGGCATGTACGCACAGCATGCTCCGTCTCCTCATACAGCTGATCGACAGGTGTGCCGGGTGTTGGACTCCCGCCAATCTGATATTCATAGGTCATCAATATGAAAAAACCGGAGAACCACTTGTAGCTACTCCTAATGCTGTCTCTGCTGTGCTCCCAACATGTCCACAAAAACTATACTCTACACCCAGACTGCCCTCATTAGTAATAGTGCCCCAATAGTGATAATACTACACAAGATATCCCCCATTAGTAGCAATGTCCTCCATATTGTGTTAAATAATAATAACGCCCCTACAGTACCCTAGTTGTAATAATATAACCATAATGCTCCCAGTGGCTCTAATGTCCCCCTGTAGTGCCCCCCACTAGTTCCACTATATAATGCTCCCCCCTATAGTGCCAGTATATATATATAATGCTCCCCTTGTAGTGCCAGTATATATATAATGCTCCCCCATAGTGCCAGTATATATATAATGTCCCCCTGTAGTGCCCCCACACTAGTTCCACTATGTAATGCTCCCCCCATTGTTCCAGTATATACAGTATATAGTGTTCCCCCGTAGTGCCTGTATATGTTGCTCCTCCATTCCTACCCAGTAGTGCCCGGTATATATAAAGATCGCCTTCCCCTCTTTCCTGCAGTGCGAACATTTAGTATAAAAAACAAAACAAAAAAACTGCCTCCCTCCCGTTCCCCCTGCCGGTGTCTGTGATGCAGACCACAGTTTTATTGTGACTTGTGTTGCTGCGTCCTGATGCATTCGGTCCCAATGACATCACCACTCCTGCTCCGGGTCTCACAAGATGACGTCATCATGCGAGACCCAGCGCAGGAGGTAACATTGATGTCATCTTGCACTGTTCTACTGCCTCACAGGCTTGAGGCCTAGTGGCCTGAGGCTTGTGAAGTTGGACGGCTGTGAGTGCGCCCCCCTTTATGGGTAGCGAAGTAGCGCCCCAGGTGGACGAGAACCGTCTCCTATCCATCTGCCCATCCCTAATTGAGAGCACATTACCGCAGAAGCTGCAACAGGAGAGGACTATAACTCCCAGCATGTCTAAGCCATTATTATTTAATATCAGAGCACATTACAGGTGGACGTTTAAGAGGATGGGACTACATCTCCCAGCATGTCCAAGCAGTTATTATGTAATATCAGAGTACATTATACGAGGAGGTATGAGGAGAGGACTAAAACTCCCAACATATCCAGGGTGTTGTAATGTGCCCTGAAATTACATAATAATGGCCTGGACATGCTGGGAGTCGTAGGTCTCTCCTCTTATACCTCCTCTTGTAATGTACTCTGATATTACCTAACAAGCTGGACATGCTGGGAGTTGTAGTCCTCACCTCATACCTCCTCTTGTAATTGTAGAACACAGGGGGTCAACGTCCATGGGATCCCTTTAGGATGTTATAAGGGTTTGTCGTGACGCCAGTTGCATTGCAGCAACAAGGACACAGGGCCACTTTTAGTGATATGGTGGTACCCAGGTGTAGGAATGCCAGAGGGGTGTAGGGTGGCCTAAATATCCCTTAATGGTGTTGCACGTGTCACGGTGCTCCTACCTGGATACGCTGGACTCCCAGGCGTGGTCATGCAAAGCAAATCAAGGGGTAGTTGATGAAAAGGATGGAAAAAGAAATGGAGTCCAGACTTTGTATAACGTTGAACAACAGCTTTACTTGAAACACCGATATTAACAAAACACCAGTAGTTTAACATGTGTGTCAACATACAATAAATCACCAAATACATAAACACACACATGTATTATAACTTCAATCTTTATTATTTCAAAAATTATTATAAATACATAATTGTGAACAGATTACATACATGGCAGTGATTACAGGACAATTCTGCGACAACAAAGGTATATTCTGCACGGAGGTATATTACACGGTCAATGGATATCAATTTTACTGCAGGCCAGTACAAATACAGGTCAAATACATATGTTTAAAAGAACTAAAAATGTCAAATTAGATTAAAAACATGGCTAATGAAATCCCCCCTCTTGAAAAAAACCCTAATGATAATAGTTGAAATTTGATAAAACGTGGTCGTCACTGGTGTTGAATTCCTCCGAGGCCCCAACAATTATTCATTCAGCATACAGAAAAGAACAAGTAAGTATGTGGCTGGAGGTAGATTACACGGTCATTGGATATCAATTTTACAGCAGGCCAGTGGACTACAGGCCCCAAAAATTATGCATTCACCATACAGAATAGAACAAGTAAGTATGTGGCTGGAGGTAGATTACACGGTCATTGGATATCAATTTTACTGCAGGCAAGTGTATTACAGGCCCCAAGAATTACGCATTCACTGTACAGAAAAGATCAAGTGATTATGTGGCTGGAGGTCTATTAGACGGTCAATGGATATAAATTTTACTGAAGGCCAGTACAAATACAGGTCAAATACATATGTTTAAAAGAACTAAAAATATAAAATTGGATTAAAAACATGGCTAACAAAATCCCCCCTCTCTAAAAAAAAACCCCTAATGATAATAATTTAAACAAGTGGTCGTCACAGGTGATCAATTCATCCGAGGCCCAAAACATTAGGCATTCACCGGACAAAAAAGGCCTTTTATGCCTCTGTATTTACCTAAGACAGGGACCATTATTTGTTCTAAGTGGTGGCGGATATTTGTGGGCTGTCATGAGGAAATTCAATTAAACGTGGTCGACTCGACACATGTGTTGAATATCTCTGAGATTCATGCCGCATTCATTTTTAGAACTGTGAGGAAGTCCACACTGCGCTTATTGGTCATGATCCCCCCCTGCTGCGCTGAACGTTCTTTCGGACAGGACACTGGACGAGGGGCAAGCCAAGAGTTCCATGGCAAATTGTGCCAGCTCTGGCCACAGGTCAAGCCTGCACACCCAGTAGTCCAGGGTTTCCTCACTTCTCAGAACGTCCACGTCGGCCGTTAACCCGATGTAGTCAGACACCTGTCGGTCTATGCGTTCCCTGATGCTGGATCCGGAGGGTGGCTGTTGATGGGTTGGCTGCAAGATCCGAAGTGACCAACACATCTTCAAACCTCCCTCTTCTTGCATGTGCTGTTGGATTAGTACCTACAACTGTTTGTCTATGAGTGGAAATTCCTCTGCCAGTTCACGCAAAAGCAGAATGCAGCATTTCTCGAAGCAAGGCCTGGAAGTGCTGCATTCTGACAGCCCTCTGTGATGCTGGTAACATGTCCGCCATTTTGTGTTTGTACCGGGGGTCTAAGTACGTTGCTACCCAGTACTGGTCCTTGCTCTTTATGCTTTTTATACAGGGGTCCCTCTTCAAACACTGGAGCATGAATGCCCCCATTTGCACTAAACTGGAAGTGGTGGAGTAGCCTGGCTCCTGCTCATCGTCCAGGCTAATGTTGTCCTCAGTCTTCCTCATCTTCCTGCTCCTCGACGGCTTGATCAATGACACGACGCAATGCACACTCTAGAAAGAGGGCGTAAGGTACAATGTCACTGATGGTGCCCTGGCTGCGACTGACCAGTTTGGTGATCTCATCAAATGGCTGCAGAAGTCTGCATGCGTCGCCCATGAGCAGCCACTGGCACAGTGAAAAAAAAACAAGCTCCCAGAACCAGTCCTGCCATAGAGTTCGTACAGGTAGTCGTTTACTGCACGCTTCTGCTGGAGCAGCCTATCAAGCATATACGAGGTGGAGTTCCAGCAAGTCGGGCAGTCACAAATCAGACGTCTGATGGGCAGGTGGTGTCGCCGCTGAACGTCAGCAAGGCGAGCCATGGCCGTGTAAGATCTTCTAAAATGGCCAGAGATTTTCCTGGCCTGCCGCAAGACATCCTGGACCCCGGAGTATTTGGCAACGAATCGTAGCACGACTAAGTTCAGGATGTGTGCCATGCACGGCACGTGTTTCATTTTACCCTGTTTCAGCGCGCTCAGCAGGGATGCCCTTCTGGGGAGCTTCCATTGCGGTGTGCCAATGGCCACAAATCTAAAGGCCTCCGAGTCCACCAGTTTATATGGAAGTAGTTGGCAGGCTAGCAGTTCCGACAAGCCAGCGGTCAGCCATTTTACGCTCGAACATTTGGGCCACGGAAGCCTGCCTTTTACCAGATGAACGCGACAACGGACACGGTGGAAGGTGGAGTGGAGGACAAATGGGGGGAGTGAGGAGAAGGAGAAGAGGGAGGACGTGGAGCGCTGGGAGTGTGGCTTTGTGGGTTCTGCCCGTGTTGCTCCCACTGGGCTCGGTGATGGGAGGCCAGGTGGCTTTTTAAGGCCGTCGTCCCTAGGTGAGTGTTAGGCTTACCGCGACTTATGCGTTGACAGCACAGGCTGCAGATGGCAACACTATTGTCAGCAGCAGACACGTTAAAAAAAGCTCAAACTGGGGAACCATGTGCCGGCGTCCTGGGAACGCTAGATGTGACCGTGCATGGTGGATGGCTCGTTTCAGATACATTAGCAGTCTGCTTTTTGCCTCCTGTGCACTGTAAATTCTGCCTGCTTCTCCTCCTTCTCCCTATCTGCTGCTCCGTCTCTCCCTATGAACTCCCCTCCTCTTCCTCTCTTGTGGGCACCCACATGACGTCCATCGACACGTTATCATCGTCACCTTCACAGAGCAGAGAGTGAAGAGGGTGCAGATAGAGAGGATGAGGAGGGTGCAGAAGCGGAAGGCTGAGTGAGCCACTCAACCAAGTCTGGTGCGTCCTTTGACGTAATCGCACGCACCTTCTCCAACTTTCCACTTAGGCTCCGGCCTGGTGTACCTGCACGACCCCTACCACCCCTGCGGAATGGCCTGCCTCTTCCTCTGCCTGTCATTTTCAAAATGACCCTGTGACAAAGTCCCTATAGAAGAGCAGTATTTGTGGAAGAAGGTATATAACACCCCTGCCTCAATCACTTTTTTAAGGGGGCAACTGGTATATCACACCAGTAGAAATTATTTGTTCCAATAGCGTTTCTCACTCTGTGTAGCTGCGGTAACGCAGCAAAACCGCAAACATATGCTGCACTACCCAAATGCACTATATAGAAAGTATATTATTGGTATATAACACCCCTGCTTCAATCACTTTTTTTAGAGGGCAACTGGTAAATCACACCAGTTGAAATTATTTGTTCCAATAGCGTTTGTTACTCTGTGTAGCTGCAGTAATGCAGCGAAACCGCAGACAAATGCTGCACTACCCAAATGCACTATAAAGAAAGTATATTATTGGTATATCACACCCCTGCTTCAATGAGTTTTTTTGGGGGGCAACTGGTATATCGCAGCAGAACCCCACACAACTACTGCACAATACAAATGCACTATAATATACTTTCTATGTTAGAAAGTATATTATAAGTATATCGCACCCCTCTGTGTATCACACCTATCGATAGCACACCTATACTAGTGCTTAAAAGGACTTTTGTGGCCCTATTAGCTAGCGTTTGGTGTCCCTAACACCCTGTCCCTGCTCCACACAGCAACCTCTCCCCACACTGGCAAATGACTGAATGTAAAATGGTGGCCAGATTGGGTTTATTTATAAGATGGGTATGTCCATGTGCTGAAATGTCTCAATTGGTTGTCCTGTACCACCTGATGGATGTGTCATGGCGAAATGCGAACGAGCAAAGATCAACGGAAAACGATCGCCGGGCGAACCGCAAGGCGATCTCTAATTATTATATGCCATTGGCTTTTTTAAATAATTCAATTCAATCCTTTAATCCTCAATTGTGTAACTGGGGTTAAAATAAGGCCTGATATTACAGAATTTAGGATGCTCGCGTTCTTTTATATATAGGTACATCCAGTGGCGTGCCTAGGGTGTTTGGCACCCGGGGCGAGTCCTTTCTCTGGCACCCCCCCTTTAAAAAAATTATACCCCCTCACAGTAGTATTGCCCTCATTGTACAAACCTTCACAGTAGTTATGCCCTCTCTGTGCCCCTTTTCACAGTAGTAATGCCCTATCTGTGCCCCTTTTATAGTTGTAATACCCTCTCTGTGCCCCTTCAGAGTAGTTATGCCCTCACTGTGCCCCCATAACAGTAGTAATGTCCTCTGTGCCCCTTCACAGTAGTTATACCCAATGTGCCCATTCACAGAAATAATGCCCACTCTGTGGCCCAAAACAGTTATGCCCTTCAAAGGAGTAATGCCCCCTGTACCCCCTTCACAGTAGTAATGCCCTCTGTGCACCTTCATAGTAATAATGCCCATTGTGCCCCCTTCAAAGTAATAATGCCTATTGTGCCTGCATAATAGCAATGCCCACTGTGCCCCCTTCTTAGTAGTAATGCCCATCGATCTCCCTTCACAGTAGTAATGCCCATTGTGCCCCTTCACAGTAGTATTACCCACAGTGCCCTCTTCACTGTAATTATGCCCATTCTTCCCTCTTTATAGTAGTAATGACCATTGTACCCCCTCCACAGTAGTAATGCCCATTGTGTCCCCTCCACAGTAGTAATGCCCATTGTGCCTAATTCATAGTAGTAATGCCCATTGTGCCCCCTTAATAGCAGTAATGCCCTCTGTGCCCCCTTTGTATTAATATTACCCTCTGTGCCCCATTTGTATTAGTAATGCCATCTGTCCCCTTCAAAGTAGTAAGGCCCTTTGTGCCCCCTTCAAAGTAGTAATGCCCTCTCTGCTCCCATTATAGTAGTAATGCCCCCTGTGCCACCTCTGTGTTAAATAAAAAATAAAAAAAAACACAGTAACTACTCAACTTGTTCCATTCCTGACGCTCACATCCAGCGCTCCCCTGCAGAAACAGATCACTCTGCAGCACTGTGTGGGCGGAGCTTAGGCAGATTCCTGGGCTGCAGGCTCCTCCCACATAGGCCAGCAGCACAATTTGTGCTTGCAGGCTGAATAGTGGAGCAGGAAGAAGTCTTCCTACTTTGGGAAAGACGGAGCGCGGAGAGCTGAGTTACAGGACTGCAGCTCTCGGCGCCCCAGCAATGAGCGCTTCCATCTGTATTGATTGAAGTGCTTCTGGCAGCCCCCTGAGAGCGGGCACCCTGGGCCGGCCGCCCACCCCCTTTCCCCGATAGCACACCACTGAGTATATCCATACATCCTTGATTCTGGGGTGAAACTGCGGCCTGATACTACAGATTTTGGAGTGTTCACATTCTTTTTTACATAAGTAGATCCATTCATCATTGTTTCTGGGATGCAATTGCGCCCTGACACTACTGCTATTTTACACTTACAGTCACTGTTACAGTACAGTATGTCCCACAGACAAGTGCCAGGCCCTTCTAAGGGAACGGGCAGTGGCAAAAATGTTTCTGGAGCTTAAAGAAGTAGCAGCAGAACAAGGGTGGGGCATAGAGATGTTTTAGCTGTGAAGTTTTTATCAAGGCTTGTTTGCTGCGGGTTAAAAAAAACCTGGATTGTTTGAACTGGATGAGTGCTGCGGATGCTTCTATTGTCTTGTCACTATACCACTTTATTCTGGACCTCTTTCACCAGGTACCCAAAATTTATGAAATTAGATTAACCCTAAGTGTGGGTCTGGAGTGCTGGCAATCTTCTGTTGCACGGCCCTGCGTCAAGACATGGAGCGTCACCATAAAGTGGCTTGGGAAAACCGTGCATGTAGTACAGCATGAGGCATCTCCTAGCGGCCCGCAACTCTTTTTCAGCAGTCAATGCTTCACTACCTCAGAAAAAAAGTAGCTGTGTTTCCTTCCTATCATCTACTGGTCCTAATGCTCCTCGTCCTCCTCCTACACCTTGCCAATCATTTCTCCAGCAATCGATCACCCCGGCCATTGCAAAAAGACAACGGTATGTGTGCACAACGGCGCAGAAGCTCAACGTTCTCCTTGCCAGGTTGCTGGTACTGCAGTCCCTCCCTTTCCATGTGGTGGACTCTGCACCTTTCAGAGAACTAATGGCTTGTGCCGAGCCAAGGTGAAGAGTCCCAATCCGTCATGTTTTCAACCAGGTTGTAAAGCGGTTCCTGAAGTCTTCCACACAACTGCAAGACATCTTGAAAATGGCCAGGAAACTGTGCATGTACTTCAGCCACTCTTACACTGCAAAACACGCTCTCCTTGAGCTGCAAAGGCAGAACAGCGTACCCCAACATCACCGTTGGAACTCCACCCTCCACATGTTGGACCGACTATATGAGCAGAGAAAGGCCACCGGGATGGGATTCAAATTTTTAACAACATGTTCCCTACTCAACGGTGGACACGTGGCATCACAACATATTTACATATACATACACCATATATATGCAATACACATACTCATGGACCTCTGAGTCCCTTGCACAGGTGGCCAGATGCAGGCTCAGTTGCTTGCGTAGTGACTGCCGTATTCTCACCATTCGGCAGAGGGATGACTACTGGCTCTCCACCATGTTAGATCCTTTCTACCGGTCCAAAATGGGAGCCTTTATTCCACCTGCTGAGAGGCAGGATAAACTCAACTATTATCGAGACATCCTACGTAGTCAGTTGGTTGATGCCTATGTGCGCCATCGCCCATCCTCACGAATTTCTGACCGGGGGGGCCTCTGCGTTCACGCTCCACTGCCATGACTGCTGGAGGGTGTGGGGAGCAAAGGGCAGCACCAGCTCCATCAGCAGCAACTTAAGTCTGTAGTCTCTAATGAGCATTTTTCTTCACCCGTCTACTGAAGAAACCACCCATCATCAGCAGGACATGGAGAAGAACCTGAACCAGCAGGTAGTGGCATGCTTGGAGTGTATCCTGCCACCCCAGATCCAAGATCGCCTGGACTACTGGGCCGCCGAACTTGATTTGTGGCCCCAACTGGCTGAGATTGCCCTGGAGAAGCTTTCCTGCCTGGCCAGTAGTGTGGCATAAATGCTGGTGTTTAGTGTGGCGGGCGGCATAGATATCCCAAAGAGAACCTACCTTTCCTCACAAAATGTTGAGAAAATTACCTTTGTAAAGATGAATCAGGTGTGGATTAGCCAGGATTTTAACACGCCAGTGCTTGATGCATCAGACTAGATCATTCTGGGTGCCACACCAAAACATTGTGAAAAATGACTCATTACTTCTGGCCACATACTTCAGCCACTATTCTGATGCTACCACCCGCCTGATGACACACACCTGCTGCCTCTGCTGTTACTGCCACTGCTGTTGCACCCCATCTCCCCACTCTGTGACTGGGCCACTGTTTTGACTCCTGATACTGTTGCCTTTCTCACCACTCTGTGACTGGGCCATTATGTTGACTCTTCTGGTTGCGACGCAATGACAAGGGGCCATGGGTCCCTTAAAACAAATGTTTTTTGTGACGCCAGTTGCAGTGAAGCAACAAGGGCACAGGGCCCCTTTTAGTGATGTAGTAGATGGTACCCAGGTGTAGGAATGCCAGAGTGGTGTAGGGTGGACTAAATGTCCCTTAATGTTGGTGCACATGTCACGGTGCTCCTACCTGTATACGCTGGAACCCAGGCATTGTCATCCAAAGCAGAGCAAATAGGGGGAATAATTGAGGAATTTGAAGAAATAAATTGAGTCTAGACTTTGTGATGAAGTTCAATAACAGCTTTACTTGAATAAACATTTCAGTTTCAGGCTTTGTCTTGGTTCCCAGTAGGCATTAGCATTTACTCTGGCAGGCAAACAAACTCAACTCTGCAACATCTGTTGCTCTCTGGCCCTGTTGTGCTGGCAAGCATACTGTATAACTTTGCTTCTTTCCTTATGCTGCAACTTCTATCTGTAGTCTGACTCTAGATCAGTACCAGGGATCTTTTCCTCCTGGCTTCAGAGGCTCCAAGCTGTGTCCTCAATATCCAGCAGAGCTGAAGGTGTTCTTACTGGCTTAGGCAGGACACGTCCAGCAGGAACCTGCTTTCTTCCACAAGCAGCGGGTACTCCCCTCCGACTTCTAACTAACTAAACTCCTCCTTAGAGGAAGAGAAGAGAATGGAAAGAAGGTTCCATCCTCTGCAAATGTAGCTCTGCTATACTTGCTGCCACCTTCTGGTGAAACAGGTACATTACATGAACAATAGCAGTTGCATAGAAATAGCCATGCACATTGTAGTGGACTGAAATAAATGCATAAGATGACACTGTGTTAGTCCATAGAAGACAGTAGCGGGGTGCGTAACGGCACTCTGGGTCATTACATTCCCCCTTACTTAAGAATCAAGCTGCCCTTGGCTTGTGCTTAGGGTATATGCTCTAAGGGTACCAAGTAAAAGTTAAACTGCTGCATAGGAACACACATACCGAGACATGTACACAGCTACCAACGGATTTCTGCCTATATGATTATGGTGTCTAACCACGGTTTACCCTCTTGCAGTGAACCAAACAAATACATATATGCACAATGTGCTCAAATACTCCACAACGTGACCATATTCTTATGTGGAGCGTGGGGGTGTCATGTACTGTAATCCCTCCACAATACTATGATACGCCCGCAAATAGAAGGGTGGCTTCATCCTGTATTCCCTTCCTGGCACCAAGGTCTAATCATGCTTTACGCTTCGTCACCTTGATGTCTGAACAGGTAGCTACAAAATTTTCCTTGGCTTGGCAATGCACAAGACCTAAGGATATACACAACCTTGGCAAAGCACAAGGCCCTAAAACACATACAAATTAGAAGGATGAGGCAGTGCTCTCCAATCTCTCCTGAATGACTAATCCCTCCAAACACATATTAGCAGCGGGTTACCCTTGACGTTGTTAGATCTGCTTGTGACTTACGACTTGGCTCTCCTTGTGCAGCAAAAATACAATTCAATGTATACCTAGGCTATCTAAACTGACACAATGTACAATAAACACCATTAGTATTAAACGTCCTCAGAGGCAGTCCATATGAGCAAAGACTATGTTAGAGCTGCTTGTGACGTACCAGACGTCCTCAGAGGCAGTCCATATTGACCTGTAAAAGTAAAGTACTACCTATCTGGCTAACTAAATTCAGTGCAAAGTCCATTTAAAGTGCATGATAGGTCACATTGTGGCACCTGGAAAATAAATACACACAATGGGCATAATATACTTTAATGTTGCTGAAAACTTGAAAAGATTAGTGCAGAAATATAAAACAATTAAATAGTGCAATAAAATTGTGCAAATAAATCACATTAGAGTCTCTCCTTCCATGTTGGCGGTTGAAATGCACCAAACAGGAATCAAATAGTACAAACAGTTCCTTTGTAGTCCACGGGAAATAATGTAATTATTTGTAATCCAAATGAGGTAGTAAACATCATTTGTAATCCACATAAGGCAATAATGGTATTTGTAATCCACATGGGTAGGATGTAAGATAGCAACACAGGATAATGAGAACCCTTTTAGCAAAAGGGTCTCCCAATTAACCTGAGAAGGGGGAAAAAAAGAACTATGCGTAACCATACGCAACTTTAAGGTAGTTAACTGAAGACGGGGTAACTGACAGTTGGGGGAAGTCCTAACAAAACTCGACCATCCAGGTGAGGACACAACGGGGGCAACCTGAAACATAAAACAATGCCAACAGGCCCTCATCCCTCAGGAGGAGTCTACGCTGTGGCTCCCAAAAGTTATTGTTTTTTCTTTAAAGGGAGGTGGAGAGGGGATACTCTCCACCGACTTCTTACTAACTAAACTCCTCCTTAGAGGGAGAGAAGAGAATGGAAAGAAGGTTCCATCCTCTGCAAATGTAGCTCTGCCATGCTTGCTGCCATCTTCTGGTGAACCAGGTACATTACATGAACAATAACAGTTGCATAGAAATAGCAATGCACATTGTAGTGGACTGAAATAAATGCATAAGATGACACTGTGTTAGCCCATAGAAGACAGTAGCGGGGTGCGGAGTGGTAATGGCACTCTGGGTCGTTACATGGTTGCCACCCTCATCACTCTGTGACTGGGCCACTGTGTTGACTCCTCATTCTGTTGCCACCTTCACCATTCTGTGACTTGGCCACTAGTGTCCCAGTTTGGCATCACCGTTTATTTTACCCTTCTTCTGACCTGTCAGAAAAAAGGAAAAATGAAAACCACAACGGATTCTGTCTATGTTGCAGCTGTAAGGCCTGGTATCCCATGGTCAGTATTTTGTATCAGAATTTGCTCATGATTAGGTAGCCACTCTGTAATGGGGGCACCACTTCTATTAGTGTGTAACAGAACAGGCTCTGTAGAAATCTATGAGGAATCAGCTGACGACGGTGTAAATGGAGTGCGCTCTTTCACCCTATAGTAGAATCTTAGGCCACTGCAGCTACATTATACCAGACGCTAACACTGACCTGTAAGGCTGAGTTCACACTTATTTGGTCAGTTTTGGAGACCAAAGAAGACCAAATAAGTGAAGTGTGAACTGATTCTAAGAGTGGCGTCTGTTAACTAACTAAATGAATGGGGCTTTGCTACAACACCAAGCACAGCCATTATATAATGGATGGTGATGTGCTTGGTAAGGCCTCTTTGTAATGTTCTGGAGTTCCATTACAACTTATTTTTGGCGCCTTGCTACCGTCTCCTATGTGCCAATGTATAACATCTAATTAAACGCTTGTATTCATGCAATTACATGGTCCACCATCAGATGGCGGCAACAATTGGCAGAGATAGTTTCTCTGGAGAGGAACCTTCTGTTCCTTCCAGCCCTCTTTAGAGAGGGAGGAGTTTAGTTAGTCAGTGTGTGAGTGTCTAGTCTACCCTCCTTAGGGAGAGGTTGTGTGCTGGCAAGCAGAGCATTGCCTACTCTACTAGGCACAGAGGCCCTGCCTCTAAAGTCTACATGGTTGCTTGTCCCCTCCTGGGCTTGCATTGCCTCCACCCAAGCTGAGCCGAAGCTTGAGGTACTCTAAAACCAGGACAAGAAGTTCCTAGGATTATAAGTAAGAGACAGACTACAGACTACAGCTAACTAAAGTTCCAGCAGAGGAGGAAGAGTTTCCTACTTATCCAGCCAAGCATAGCAGGGCTGAGAGAGCTACTGCATAGTAGAGCTGATATTATTGCAGAGATGTATTTGACTGCCAAAGTTAAGCCAATACCTGCTGTTGACCAAGATATAGTTTGGAAGCTGTTTGGATTACCAATTTATGCCAAGTAAAAGCAACTGTTCAACGGTACTACAAGTCTGGACTCCACGGATACCCAGGTAGGAACACTGTGACAAGTGTACATAACATCCACAGAGACTGTGGCCACCCTGCACCATTCTGGCAATCCTACCTCTAGGTACCAACATTACCAAAAGGGAGCCTTGAGCTTCCGCTGCTTAACCGCAGCTGACGGCACGTTTACTTGCTCTATAAGAGGGACATATTTTGAAGAAACCTCCCAAGGGGCAAGGGATACCCCAGGTGTGGCATTAGTGGGCCCGTGGCATTACATCTTTAAACAGCTGATTGGCGGAGCAACTGGGCATCACACCCTCACTGATGAGATACTGATGACCTATCCTCCAGATACTGATAAAACAGTCTGAAAATCCCTTTAAATGGTACCTTTCCCAATGAATCTGCCGTTTTATCTTAAGCCAGAATGTTATAGAGCAGGAAGAGCAGAGCAAACTGAAAAATAGTTTTGTGGGTAAAGATTCACTATAACCAGTATTTCATTTATTTAAATTGCTGCTCATTCTACCACTTATTGCTGCTCCAGTTACACATGTATACAGTACACTTCCAGGCTCCCTCTAGTGGTGGCAGGCAGCTCTGTAGATCTGTATCACATCAAATGCTGCTCCAACACCTATAACGATTAGGTATGAGCGAATCAACTTCGGATGAAACATCCGGAGTTGATTCGCATAAAACTTTGTTGTTTCATCCGAAGTCATTTTGCTTATCCCTAATAATGATATTTATGACCTTTATTAGAGCAGAATTTTTGATCCATTAGTAATAAAAATGTATTTTGGTGCAGATTCATCTTATTCTGATATTACAGTGTATTTAACATGCATATTACTTTCAAAATGTTAAATAGAGGTGGAGTTTCACTTTAAATATTATCCCCCATATACTATTCATCATTCAGGACAGATATCTGATGACATCAACAGCAGCCAGAAGCCCCGCCCCCAGAGAAGACACCTGTGATGCTGGATGACATCACAATGCAGTGTCCAGTGTTCTATGTGCTGGGGGTGCTCTGGAGTCTTTTGAGGGTTACTTGCTGTTGGAGATGGAGCTACAGAGACTTTTTCTGATTTTCTGCATAACTAGCCTGTGCTTGGCTGATAAAAAAGTCACAATACGACCATCAGGTAATGGACGCTATTACTAGGGGGGGTCTGTGCAGGTTTCTGGGGGTCACTTATAAAAAGAGTCTTCTGTCTCCTCCTCATGTTACAATCTTGGGGTCATTTGCTGCCATCATGGATTTACGTCTTTATTTCCCTTCATTCTCTTCTGGACAGTGACTTTACTTGGATTTCTGACAAAAACATCTGCCGGACCGGACAGCGAAGGAGCCAAGAACAGTGAGTAGTCAATTCCTCCCTCCCTCACCTAATACTACTCCCATCATCCTCTACCAAGCCCTGGCTGTAGTGGAGGAGAACGACCACTGAGCGGCTTCTTTAGGGGATTGCTCCTATATAATGATGTTCCCATTACCCCCAGTCCTGACACGCTGCCAGTCCCTGCCCGCTGATGGACAGGACAGCGCTGGCATCAGGATGATTTGGAGATGTTAGACAATATCTTATAGGATATTCTGTCTATAATAAGAAGTAATAACCGCCATCTTGTTTCTTTATTACCAGTCACGAGCCTCGTTCTCAAGGCTGTATCGGCAATTTCAACTTTGTTTACTATTGTGAGCATCATTACATGCTGGTGAGTGTCCATCTTCTTCTTCTCTACAGATCACATTCTTCTCTATAGGGAACTGCTATATAACATGGGGCTGCACTTTACTGTCTGACCTACAGGGGGCGCAATGACTAGAGCAGCCAGCCTATACCCCAGGGGCTGGATCAGGCGGTGCTATATTCAGATGTCCGCTGTTCTTCCTCTCCTGGTATTATGATGTAATATACACTAGGACCCCATATCCTTCCTGCCTGGTATACACTGCACCTTTATATCTGCCCCTCTGTAGTGGGGGAGGGGATCAGGGGTATATTATGGGGGTAACTGAATATTGTCATATCTGCCAGTTTATGTAAGGACATTTCTCTGTGTTACAGCTACAAGTGTATTAAAAAATGCCCGCATGTCATACTAGACCACCTACTGGAAGTGGTGGTGGAGCGGACAGGTAAGAACGGCTTTATAATATCATATACACAGGTTAGGTCTGCCTCTTATATCTGGGGGTCCTACATATTGGAGGGTCTTTTTAGCCCCCTAGAAATCAGCAGAATGCAGCGGTCAGACATCTTGTTTCTGCTGATGGGCTGCAAGGAAGACATTGGGAATTTCCCTGCGTCCTCCTTGTTATATTGTCTCATTTCTCATATTCTTATAGAGATAGAGTTTGTAACGTCTACAACTTACTGATGGTTTCCTTTTACATTCTATTTGGCCCAGCAGCTGTGAATAAAGTAATTAAAACAGTACGACGTGTGAAACATGGCATATATTCTGTAGAATTTGGCCTAAAACATCTATATAATATTTTGAAGAAAAATAAAGATAAGAAGAAGAGGAGAAGAAGACAGAGGAACATCTTGAGGACATGTGTGAAATCTCTTTATCATCATTATTTATGTCCAAGGAGATAAATAGAAAAAACACCCCCTCTTGCTTGAGGTTCTTTAGTTTGGGTTTCATTTTGTCATCTCGTTTCCCTCTCTCAGCTGTTATCTAGTTGCACTGATTGCATCCTTTTATATCCCCTCCCATAATGCATCACTTTGCAGTTTATACAACTTCCTGGAATGTGCTCACTGCTTAGATGCTGCAACTGCTGGTTCCTCAGATAAGTCTTCTCCTTTATTTGTGTTTTCCTGTTGACTTGATCCTAGGTGACCCTGACTCCCTCCGTATTAAGTGCAGGGAGCCGGTGGTCGAGTCCCCTCACTATTGTAGGGTTTTCAGGTGTCACACAGTCTAGGTATGAGGACATACAATTTTATATCATAAAGATCTTTGCATGGGCTGAGCAGTCAGGGAGAGCACTAGGGCTTTTAAAGGCCTCACCCATTTGTTCCTTAGTTTGGGATCAAGTCAATCGGATCTATATTTGTGACTTCTAGTTTTCTGCAACACCATCCGTGACATTATAAACCGCCAAAACCGTCTTAAGCATGGATCCGGTTTCAGCCTTGATTAACGTGCTGGGTCTTTCACTGGAGGTAGCAGATCTCCGTAAAACTGTCTCTCAGTTTCAGGTGACCGGTTCTGTTTGCGTTCATGAAGTTTGTACTGAGCCTAAGATCTCTCTTCTGGATACGTTCTCCGGGGGTAGTGAGAATTTTGTTCGTTTTAGAGAGGCTTGCAAACTCCATTTTCGCCTACTTCCCCATTCCTCTGGTGATGAGGAGCAGAGGGTGGGAGGCTTTTCCGTTTTCTTGTAGTTCCCGTTTTGTCCTACCTGCCAGTGTGGCACTAGAGAGCAAGAACATTTTTTGTGAGATTTTTGTAGATAGTGGAGCAGCTGTCAATCTCATTGATAATCAATTTGCTATAACACATGGTTTCCAGGTATGCACTTTGGGAAAAGATATACCTGTTTTTGCTATCGATCCCGCTCCACTTTCTCAAAAATCGTTAAAGGGCATAGTTCACAATATCCGTTTGACTGTGGGTGATGCTCATGTTGAGGATGTCTCATGTTTCGTCCTAAGCGGATTACCTACACCTCTAGTGTTGGGGCTACCCTGGCTCACTAGACATAACCCCACTATTGATTGGCCAGCGAGGCAAATAAATGGCTGGAGTGACTTTTGCAGAGAGAATTGCCTCTCGGTGTCTATTTCAGAGGTTTCTACCAAGACTCTAAAATCTTTTCTCTCTGAATTTTTGGATGTGTTTTCAGAGAGTGGTGTCCAGGATTTGCCCCCTCACCGGGAGTATGAATCCCCTATTAATCTCATCCCAGACGCCAAGCTGCCTAAATCCCGTTTATACAATCTCTCCCAACCTGAAAGGGTCACTATGCATACTTATATCTCTGAGAGCCTGAGAAAGGGACACATCCGACCCTTGAAGTCACCTGTTGCCGCAGTTTTTTTTTTTGTTAAGAAAAAAGATGGTTCTTTAAGACCTTGTCTGGATTTCAGGGAGCTGAACAGTATCACTATCCGCTTCCTCTGATCCCGGACCTGTTAAACCAGATTGTTGGGGCTAAAGTTTTTCTAAGTTAGATTTGAGAGGGGCATACAACCTGGTCAGGGTCAGGGAAGGGGATGAATGGAAGACGGCCTTCAATACTCCTGAGGGCCATTTTGAGAATTTGGTTATGCCCTTTGGTTTGATGAATGCTCCAGCCGTCTTCCAACATTTTGTGAACAGCATTTTTTATCATGTAAAGGGGAAATTTGTACTAGTGTATCTAGATTAATGTTGAGTGTGAATATTCGAATATCGATTTTTTTTTAGCGAATATCGGCACTTCGCTAATTCGCGAATATTTCGAATATAGTGCTATAAATTCGATATTTCAAATATTCATATTTTTTTTTTTTATTGTTATATTTTTTTCTTTCCCACTTCCCTAAAGTAGTTCTTACCTGTCCTTAGGATTCCTGGCTTCCTGGCTGCTCCAGTCAGTGCCCGTTGCCGCTTCTGCCGACTTCCATGCTCATGGAGCGTCCCCATCACCATGGGAACGTCTCCATACTAGAATGTACTGTCGGATTTGAGAATTACGTTGAAATCGCAATTCGATTAATTCAAGTTATAATAATCGAATTGCAATTTCAACTTGGACCTGGTTTACTATGGTTGGCTTGGTAGAATTAGCGAATATGACAAAGTATTCTCCATCTTCGTTTTAGCTACCTATTCGTCAACTTCGCTAATTCTAGCAATCAAATAAGAAAGTTGACTATAGAGACAGCTAAGTTTAATTCGCTATGCGATAATATTACTTTGCTTTTTTTTATAAATAGAATAATTATAATAATTATCAAGCATTATAATTATTCTATTTATAAAAAAAAAAGCTAAGTAATATAATCGCATAGTGAATTAAACTTAGCTGTCTCTATAGTAAACTTTCTTATTTGATTGCTAGAATTAGCAAAGTTGACGAATAGGTAGCTAAAACGAAGATGGAGAATACTTTGTTATCTTCGTTTTGTGGAATATGACGAATACATTCGTCATTTTCGCTAATTCTAGATATCAAACCAGTAGGAAAGTAGCCTTAAGTTACAATCGCAATACGCAATTATTTAAATCGCATAATAATCGCAATAACTAGAAAAATGACGAATATTCGATTTCGACGAATATGAAACGAATATTCTAGAGAATATTCGCGAATTTCGTCGAAATCGAATATGGCACCTCCCGCTCATCACTAATCTAGATGACATTTAGATTTTTTTCTCCTGATTTCAAAACTCATAGGGACCACCTACGTCAGGTCTTGCTCATTCTGCGGGAGAATAATTTGTACGCTATACTGGAAAAATGTGTGTTTGTGGTTCCAGAAATTCAATTTCTGGGTTTTCTTCTCTCCGCTTCTGGTTTTCGCATGGACCCCGAGAAGGTCCGCACTGTGCTTGATTGGGAGCTTCCTGAGAATCAGAAGGCGCTGATGCGCTTTTTGAGTTTTGCCAATTATTACAGGAAGTTCATTTTGAATTATTCCTCTGTTGTTAAGTCACTCACTGATATGACTAGAAAGGGGGTGGATTTTTCCTCCTGGTCGGTAGATGCGCGTAAGGCCTTTTCTAGTATCAAAGAGAGTTTTGCTTCCGCTCCCATCTTGGTACAACCTGATGTCTCTCTACCTTTCATTGTTGAGGTGGATGCTTCTGAGGTGGGTGTGGATGCGGTCTTGTCTCAGGGTCCCTCTCCTGCCAAATGGCGACCGTGTGCCTTTTTCTCAAAGAAACTCTCCTCTGCAGTGAGAAATTACGATGTGGGAGATAGGCCATCAAATTAGCTTTTGAGGAATTGCGCCATTGGCTAGAGGGAGCCAGACACCCTATTACTGTGTTTACCGACCATAAGAATCTGGCCTACTTGGAGTCAGCCAAGCGTCTGAACCCGAGACAGGCCAGATGATCTTTATTCTTTTCCAGGTTTAATTTTGTTGTCACGCTCCGCCCTGGGGTTAAACATGTGAAGGCCTATGCCCTGTCACGTTGTTTTCCTGGAGGGGGGAACTTTGAAGACCCAGGTCCCATTTTGGCTGAAGGGGTGGTTGTCTCTGCTCTTTACCCTGATTTGGAGGCAGAGGTTCAGGCAGCCCAGGCAGAGGCTCCTGATCTTTGTCCTCCTGGGAGGTTGTTTGTGCCTCTCACTTTACGACACAAGGTTTTTAAGGGGCATCACGATACTGTCCTTGCTGGGCACCCGGGGAGCAGAGCCACTGTGGATCTCATTGCTGGGAGATTCTGGTGGCTGGCTCTTTGTAAGATGGTTGAGGGTTTTGTGGCAGCCTGCGAGACTTGCGCTCATGCCAAAGGCCCTCATTCACGGCCACCGGGTCCTCTCCTCCCGTTACCCATTCCTTCCCGTCCTTGGACACATCTGTCCATGGACTTCATTACGGACCTGCCTCGTTCCTCGGGGAAGACTGTGATTTTGGTAGTAGTAGACCGTTTTAGCAAAATGGCGCATTTTATTCCTTTTCCTGGGTTACCCAATGCTAAAACGCTGGAGCAGGCATTTGTTGATCACATTGTCAAACTGCATGGCATTCCTTCAGACATAGTCTCAGATAGGGGCACGCAGTTTGTTTCCAGATTCTGGAAGGCCTTCTGTTCTCGCTTGGGAGTTTGGTTGTCGTTCTCTTCTGCTTTTCACCCGCAGTCGAATAGCCAGACAGAGCGCGTCAATCAGAATCTGGAGACATATCTGCGCTGTTTTGTGACTGAGAATCAGGAGGATTGGTGTTCTTTTTTGTCCCTTGCGGAGTTTTCTTTAAATAACTGTCGCCAGGAGTCCTCGGATAAGTCACCATTTTTTGGTGCATATGGGTTTCATCCGCAGTTTGGGACATTCTCTGGAGAGGGGTCTTCTGGTTTACCTGATGAGGAGAGATTTTCCTCATCTTTGTCATTTATTTGGCAAAAGATTCAGGGTAATCTGAAGAGGATGAGTGAGAGATATAAGCGTGTGGCGGATAAGAGACGTGTGCCTGGTCCAGACCTGAATGTGGGTGATCTGGTGTGGTTATCTACTAAGAATATCAAATTGAAGGTTCCCTCCTAGAAATTGGGTCCTAAGTTTATTGGGCCTTACAAGATTCTGTCCGTTATTAATCCCGTTGCCTTTCGTCTTGATCTTCCTCAGACTTGGAAGATCCATAATGTTTTTCACCAGTCCCTGTTAAAACCTTAAGTCCAACCCACTGTGCCCTCTTCTTTGCCTCCTCCTCTGATTGTGGTTGATGGTAATATTGAATTTCTGGTCTCTAGGATTGTGGATTCTCACATTATCCGCGGTTCTCTCCAGTACCTCGTTCATTGGGAGGGTTATGGTCCTGAAGAGAGGATGTGGGTCCCAGTGGCGGACATTAAGGCCACTCATCTCATCAGGGGTTTCCATAGGTACCATCCTGAGAAGGTGGGCTCAGAGTGTCCGGAGTCCACATGTAGAAGGAGGGGTACTGTCACCGCCAGATCTCTGAGAAGCTCTGACAGACGTTCTTCAGTACATCTTGCTTGAGGTTCTTTTGTTTTGGTTTCGTTTTGTCATCTCGTTTCCCTCTCTCAGCTGTCATCTAGTTGCACTGATTGCGTCCCTTTATATCCCCTCCCATAATGCATCACTTTGCGGTTTATACAACTTCCTGGATTGTGCTCACTGCTAGATGCTGCAACTGCTGGTTCCTCAGATAAGTCTTCTCCTTTATTTGTGTTTTCCTGTTGGCTTGATTCTAGGTGACCCTGACTCCCTACGTATTAAGTACAGGGAGCCGGTGGTCGAGTCCCCTCACTATTGTAGGGTTTTCAGGTGTCACACAGTCTAGGTAAGAGGACATGCAATTTTATATCATAAAAGATCTTTGCATGGGCTGAGCAGTCAGGGAGAGCTCTAGGGCTTTTATAGGGCTCACCCATTTGTTCCTTAGTTTGGGATCAAGTCAGTCGGATCTATATTTGTGACTTCTAGTTTTCTGCAACACCGCCCTTGACAGCCGCAGGGATGGGATTCGAATTTTTAACAACATTTTCCCTACTCAACGGTGGACACGTGGCATTACGACTTATTTACATATACATACACTATATATATGTAATACACATACAGATGGACCCCTGAGTCCCTTGCGCAAATGGCCAGATGATTGCCCTGGAGAAGCTTTCCTTCCTGGCCAGTAGTGTGGCATAAATGCTGGTGTTTAGTGTGGCGGAGGACATAGATACCCCAAAGAGAACTCGCCTTTCCTCACAAAATGTTGAGAAACTGACCTTTGTAAAGATGAATCAGGTGTGAATTAGCCAGGATTTTGACACGCCAGTGCTTGATGCATCAGACTAGATCATTCTGGGTGCCACACCAAAACATTGTGAAAAATGACTTGTTACTTCTGGCCACATACTTTAGCCACTATTCTGATGCTACCACCCGCCTGATGACACACACCTGCTGCCTCTGCTGCCATCTTCTCCTACTGCCACTTTCTTTTGCTGTTACTGCCACTGCTGTTGCACCCCATCTCCCCACTCTGTGACTGGGCCACTGGTTTTGACTACTGATGCTGTTGCCTTCCTCACCACTCTGTGACTGGGCCATTATGTTGACTCTTCTGGTTGCGACACAATAAGGGGCCATGGGTCCCTTAAAACAAATGTTTTTCGTGACGCCAGTTGCAGTGAAGCAACAAGGGACACAGGGCCCCTTTTAGTGATGTAGTAGATGGTACCCAGGTGTAGGAATGCCAGAGTGGTGTAGGGTGGACTAAATGTCCCTTAATGTTGGTGCACATGTCACGGTGCTCCTACCTGGATACGCTGGAACCCAGGCATTGTCGTCCAATGAAGAGTAATAGGGGAATAATCAAGGGATTTGAAGAAATACTGCTCCGTACAGTATTAGAACAAAGTTTTATGCGAATTGACTTCGGATGTTTCATCCAAAGTCATTTTGCTTATCCCTAATAATGATATTTATGACCTTAATTAGAGCAGAATTTTTGATCTATTAGTAATAAAAATGCATTTTGGTGTAGATTCATATTATTCTGATATTACAGTATATTCAACATTCATATTACTTTCAAAATGTTAAATAGAGGTGGAGTTTCACTTTAAATATTATCCCCCATATACTATTCATGATTCAGGACAGATATCTGATGACATCAACAGCAGCCAGAAGCCCCGCCCCCAGAGAAGACATCTGTGATGCTGGATGACATCACAATGCAGTGTCCAGTGTTCTATGTGCTGGGGGTGCTCTGGAGTCTTTTGAGGGTTACTTGCTGTTGGAGATGGAGCTACAGAGACTTTTTCTGATTTTCTGCATAACTAGCTTGTGCTTGGCTGATAAAAAAGTCACAATACGACCATCAGGTAATTGACGCTATTACTAGGGGGGTCTGTGAAGGTTTCTGGGGGTCACTTATAAAAAGAGTCTTCTGTCTCCTCCTCATGTTACAATCTTGGGGTCATTTGCTGCCATCATGGATTTACGTCTTTATTTCCCTTCATTCTCTTCTGGACAGTGACTTTACCTGGATTTCTGACAAAAACATCTGCCGGACCGGACAGCGAAGGAGCCAAGAACAGTGAGTAGTCAATTCCTCCCTCCCTCCTCTAATACTACTCCCATCATCCTCTACCAAGCCCTGGCTGTAGTGGAGGAGAACGACCACTGAGCGGCTTCTTTAGGGGATTGCTCCTATATGATGATGTTCCTATTACCCCCAGCCACGCTGCCAGTCCCTGCCCGCTGATGGACAGGACAGCGCTGGCATCAGGATGATTTGGAGATGTTAGACAATATCTTATAGGATATTCTGTCTATAATAAGAAGTAATAACCGCCATCTTGTTTCTTTATTACCAGTCACGAGCCTCGTTCTCAAGGCTGTATCGGCAATTTCAACTTTGTTTACTATTGTGAGCATCATTACATGCTGGTGAGTGTCCATCTTCTTCTTCTCTACAGATCACATTCTTCTCTATAGGGAACTGCTATATAACATGGGGCTGCACTTTACTGTCTGACCTACAGGGAGCACAATAACTAGAGCAGCCAGGCTATACCCCAGGGGCTGGATCAGGCGGTGCTATAGTCAGATGTCCGCTGCTCTTCCTCTCCTGGTATTATGATGTAATTGTCACAACCAGACAGCTGAGAAGCTCTGACAGAAGCCTTTCAGAACCTCCTCCTTGAGTTTTCTTTGTTGTGCTGTTCAGTTCCTCATCTCGTTAGCCTCTCTCAGCTGTCATGTAGTTGGACTGATTGCTTCCCTTTAAATTCCTCCCCATGATGCATTACTGGGCGGCTTATATTTCTTCCTGGAGTGTGTGTGCATGCTGATCCCATTTCCCAGTCTGCTACTAAAGTTAAGTGCTGTACTTTCATCTGTTATTTTCTGTTTGCTGGATCCCAGGTGACCCTGACTCCCTCCGTGTCTGGTGTAGGGAGCCGGTGGTCGTGTCCCCTCACTATTGTAGGGTGTTCAGGGGTTATATAGTCGAGGTACGTGGATATGCAACCATCCACCTCTGGGATCTTTGCATAGGCTGAGCAGCCAGGGAAAGTGCTAGGTCTTGTGCAGGGGTCTCCCCTTGGTTCCTTAGCTTTGGATCCAGTGAGTCATATATGCATGTTGCTTTGTCTTGTTTCCTGTACACCGTCCGTGACAGTAATATACACTAGGATCCCATATCCTTCCTGCCTGGTATACACTGCACCTTTATATCTGCCCCTCTGTAGTGGGGGAGGGGATCAGGGGTATATTCTGGGGGTAACTGAATATTGTCATATCTGCCAGTTTATGTAAGAACATTTCTCTGTGTTACAGCTACAAGTGTATTAAAAAATGCCCGCATGTCATACTAGACCACCTAATGGAAGTGGTGGTGGAGCGGACAGGTAAGAACGGCTTTATAATATCATATACACAGGTTTGAAACGTCTACAACTTACTGATGGTTTCCTTTTACATTCTATTTGGTCCAACAGCTGTGAATAAAGTAATTAAAACAGTATGGAGTGTGAAACATGGAATATATTCTGGAGATGTTGGAGATATACCAATGATCTATCTGAAGAAATTCAGCCTAAAACATCTATATAATATTTTGAAGAAAAATAAAGAGAAGATAAAGAGAAGAAGACAGAGGAACATCTTGAGGACATGCGCGAAATCTCTTTATCACCATTATTTATGTCCAAGGAGATAAATAGAAAAACCAACCCCCTGTCCCCTACCCTTCCTTTCCACCCCACCCACCCCAAAAAAAATTATAAAAAATTTCATCTTGTATGAATATTAAGTGTTATGGAGTCATTTTCTCTTCCAGATCTGAGATCTCTGTTCTCTTCTATATGGTGTGGCAATGTGAACATTGAAGTGTTTTCCCCAGGTTCCAGTCTGGGCATGCTCATGTCCAGGGATCCTATTTAATCCTGCTACTGGATCTTGGGTGTGTCTCACTCTGGAGAGTGTGCAGACAGAGGCCTGGTGTCAGTGTGGTCTCAGCTAGGCAAGGCTGAGGGGCCACGAGTAGCAGGGCCGGCCTTAGGTGTTCAGGCGCCCTGTGCGAGCTAACCTTGTGGCGCCCCCCAAAAAAAAAAAAAAAAAACACTGCTTGTTGCTGGCATCATGGCATAGGCTGGCTGACTATGCAACCAAGTAGTTACCAGCCCGCACACCCCAAAGGCCGGTGTAATGTTATACTCCCCTACTTCGTGAGATTTCCCTACCTTCGTCACTTCCGGTCGCACCGGACATGACGTGAGGAGGTGTGCAGCGCCGTGCAGGCGCACAACGACAGGTTAGGGAAATTTCACAGCAGAGTGCACATGCGCCGGGAGCCTCGCCGGCGGTTACGGTAGGGAAAAACTATGGGCCAGTGTGCAGGCGCAGTGATTGGATGGATGTTCTCAGCTGGACACCGGCCGACACTGCGCATGCACCGGGAGCCTCACCAGCGGTTAGGGAAGGGAAACATTACGTACGGGCCGGTGCTTTTTCCCTACCCTAACCGCTGGTGAGGCTCCCAGCGCATGCGCAGTGTCGGCCGGTGTCCAGCTGAGAACATCCATCCGATCACCGCACCTGTGCACTGGCCCATAGTGCGCCCCTCCAATACCCCAGTATAATAAACATTGGTGGCGCAGTGGGCCCCCCCAATATAACAAACATTGGTGGCGCAGTGCGCCCCCCCAACACCCCAGTATGATAAACATTGGTGGCGCAGTGCACCCCCCCCAACACCCCAGTATAATAAACATTGGTGGCGCAGTGGGCCCCCCCAACACCCCAGTATAATAAACATTGGTGGCGCAGTGCGCCCCCCCCATATAATAAACATTGGTGGTGCAGTGGGCAGTGCCAATGAGGGTTAAAAAATAATCCTCCAATTGATCGTTTCCTGTTCTTTCTTAAGGACCTGTAGTGACATCACATGATCCATCACATGATCCATCACCATGGTAATGGACCATGTGATGAGCTCAGTGACGTCACCACAGGTCCTGAAGAAAGAACAGGAGACCGGCAGCTACGCGATCAACTGGAGGAGGTGAGTTAATTTTTTAAATTATTTTTTAACCCTCATTGGCACTTCCCACTGTGCCACAAACGTTTCTTATACTGGGGTGTTGGGGGGGAGGGGGCCGCACTGTGCCACCAACGTTTCTTATACTGGGGTGTTGGGGGGGGCGCACTATGCCACCAACGTTTATTATAAAGTTATACAAATACAGGAGGCGGGTGCCGGAATCAAATAGCCGGCACCCGACCTCTGTGACAGGGAGCTGCGATCAGCGGCAGTTAACCCCTCAGGTACCGCACCTGAAGGGTTAACTCAACTGCCGCTGATCGCAGCTCCCTGTCACAGAGGTCGGGTGACGGCTATTTGATTCCGGCACCCGCCTCCTGTATTTGTATAACTTTATAAGAAACGTTGGTGGCACAGTGGCCACAGCCCCTCCCCTCCTCCTCCCGTCTCTCTTCTTATTGGCAGCGGCGGGGGCAGCAGGCAGGTCAGACACAGGGGAGGAGGAATCAGGTCAGACACAGGGGAGGAGGAATCAGGTCAGACAGGGGAGGGGGAGATGGAGGGGGCGCCCCGAGGTAGAACACAAGTGCAGCCTCGCCTGCCGCTGCCTCATATACATTGCGAGCTGTCGGCCGCCCAGCGCCCCTGTTGCTATGGCGCCCTGTGCGGCCGCACAGCCCGCACACCCCAAAGGCCGGCCCTGACGAGTAGTGTTGAGCGCACTTGTGTTTTAAGTTCGGCGTCAGGTTATCGAAGAATCGCGTTATGGATTCCGCTACCCCGCTACCCCTCCCGACTCGAGTACAGCAGTATAGTACATTTATAATTAAAAACACCTGCACACCCCCTTAACGAAATAAACCCATTAACCCCCCTTAATAAAATCCATTAACCACCCCTTAATAGAGTCAGACCCCTTAACCCTTCCTTAATAAAATAAAAACATGCACCCCCTTAAAAAAATCACTTTCCATCTGCACCAAAAAGAAAAAACATCCAAATCCCCATCAATAAAATGAACAAATCCTGCACCCCCCTCTTAATTACACCCCCTCCCTTAATAACACCCCCCCTTAATTACACCCCCTCCCTACCTTAATTACACGGTACACCCCCCTTAATTACACACACCCCCCCTTAATTACACCCCCTCTCTTCTCCCCTTAATTACACCTCCTCCCTTAATTACAATTTACACCCCCCCCTTAATTACACCCCCTCAGTCCCCACCTTACTTACGATTTACCCCTCATACTTACGACCCCCTGGCGGAGTCGCGTCGCGGTCGCGGTGCAGCAGTGGATGGAGCCGGGGTGACTCCGTCATGGCACCCCCCTTGCGACTTACCCCACTTACTTACGACCCCCTGGCGGAGTCGCGTCGCGGTCGCGGTGCAGCAGTGGATGGAGCCGGGGTGACTCCGTTATGGCACCCCCCTTGCAACTTACCCCACTTACTTACGACCCCCTGGCGGAGTCGCGTTGCGGTGCAGCAGTGGATGGAGCCAGGGTGACTCCGTCATGGCACCCCCCTTGTGAGTGGCACCCGGGGCGGCCCGCCCCCCCCTTGGTACGCCACTGGCCGAACTCAAAACACAAGTTCGCTCAACACTAGCCACAAGGCTATGCAATAGCCTGGACTTTGGGGGACTTGCACACAGAAGGCTGGAGTGGCTCTGTGTGGTCTGAGCCGGGAGGGCTTAGAGACCACTATCCCCCAAGAGACACTAGTGTGGGAGCAGCCTGGAGGCTGCTGGAGGTTGGGCTGGGAAAGCCGCATCTCATCACGTGTGTGAACTGTGGTACGCTTTAGGTGAGTCATGGAAACCTATGTGTTTAGATAGGGCCCTGACGGGCAAGGTATTTTATTTTGGCTTTGTGTGTTTTTCTTTATGCCGTGTGCCACAATAAAGCACAGTTTGGCCCCTAAATCCTGGTGTCTGTGAAGAAGTGTGTGTTTGCAACCCCTGGAAAAGAGCGAATCCCCCACAATTGATGGAGGATGCGGCACATGTCCGTGCTGAAAAGTAAAAAAGCAACGTGGTTGCTAGGGGCAACAACATCACTGAAAAGAGCAGGTGCTGCTGAATGTTGCCAAGGAATTGCTGTGTTGCTGTGCAGTGATTTAAAGGGCGGAAGCCTGCTAGTTTGCAGGAGCAGAGACTGCTGGTGTTAATCTGGACATTATTATTATTATTATTTTTTTTTTCTGTGGTGCAAACAGTGCAGGACTTAAAGGGCCAGTAGCCGAGTAAAAGAGACTGACTTGTGGCATTTTTGGTCAAAATGGCTGCAGCTTGGTATCATCCATGGGAGAAGGACTGCAAGCTAGTGATTTGGGGAATCCCGCTGGGGGTCACTCTAGATGCCCGCCAGCAGGTGTCTCGCGTCAGGCCTGAAGTGCTGGACTTTCTGGAGAGAGGGCCAGAGACAGATGTCACGGTGTCTCTGACCTTTATAACAGACTATGGCCCTGTGCAATGGGAGCTCTTAAAATGTGAGACCCTGGAAGTGGAATTTGTACTGGGCAAGGACTTTCCATTGTTTGGGCAGTTGTGCAGCGGAGTTCCTGATAAAAAGCAAAGATATGCCGTTGCCAAGGGCAACCGTCGGGAAGATAAAGAGGTGGAGAGCGGTGCGGTTCTCAGAAGTGCATATCTTCCCTGCGACTGTGCCCGGAGTCCTAGAGAGGAAGTGCGGAGGTGCGGTAAAGCTGTTGCTAGGAGCAACCACAACCTTGATGAGTCCGCGGGAGAGGATGTCACTGCTTTACCAGACTGGTTGATTACAAAGGGTAAGACTGTTCCTGTTATTAACTATGTGGCAGAGCCAGTGACAGTGAGCCGGCGGCAGGGGATATCTGCTGGGCCGGTGGGTGATAAGTCACACAGAGAAAAAACTGTGTCTGGACAGGCGGATAAGCCGGCTGTGATGGCTCCCTCGCAGAAACCCGCAGGGGAGAAGGTTTCTGTGTTACCTCAGTTGCCCATGACCAAAGCTAGTTTTGGGATGACAAGGATCCGGGATCCCATGCTAGCCCGGGTAAGAGGTAGCACAATATTGAAACCTGAGACTGGTAAAATAATAAAGGTGCTGGACAGTCGTGCGGATAAGGACTATCCACTGATTTTCACTGAGCGTCAGACTCCAATGAGAACAGAGACTGATGAACCTGATGTTAAAGATATGCTTATGCATCAGGGAGTGTTGGGGTCTAATCTTCCCTTATGCTGGGAGTTGTGGAGTAATGGAGACACTTCTGCAGAGAGTGCAAAAACTCCTGCAGAACTTGTACCTGTACCTGTAAGTGAACGTGTAAGGAAAAGGACCATTGAAAACAGTGATGGTACCATGTTTGCCGAAATGCATAATGGAAATGTAATATATGTGATAATGATGACATGCCTTTTCCTTTGCAGGCTGTGATTGGGGAAAAAGCTCCCCCTGTTGGTAAACATGTGTCTGATATAAAAGTGTTGATAAATGTTGAAGAAACACCGCTAGGAGACCCCATTGTAGACAATGTGGCGGGGCTAGAGGGTGTACCACACGGACCAGAGGTGTATGTGCAGTCTCCACAGGTTTCTATGATTAATAAAATGTCCCAGGTGGGGATTGACTCAGGGGTGCCCCTAGAGGCCAGGGTTAATAATGACACGAGCAGTAAAAAGTGGCCTATGTGCCGTGACAGTTAGCAACTCCGAGAGTGAGGCTACCATGTCAAGACTCAGCAAAACTAAAGTGGTTACTAGTAGCGAGTCTAGCGACCAGGTGACAGTTATATCAGACGAGAGTTCAGTTGGGTGACAGCCTAGTGTCTGAAGCTCATATCCTGACAGTTGTAGGTGACCTGACAGGACAGTACAGCTACAAACTTGAAGATGTTTTCGCTCGCTCTGCACAGTCCCTAGATACACTAGAGATGGGGCTAGCGGTTCTCGCAGAGCAACTGCAGGAATCTCCAGAGGAGTCACAGAAAGAGATGAATGAACTGAAGGAACTAGAGTCACTAATAGAAGCGGAAATTCTCCAACTTCAAGAGGAACTTGCAGCTTCTGAGCGATCCAGACTTCATGCAGAGCAGGAAAGAGATGAGCTGGCTGATGAGGTTCTAAACAGCGCCTCAGAAAAATCTGCTCTCTTGGAGGAGAAAAGACATTTGGAAGCCAGGATGGCTCAACTTGATGAAGAGTTATGTGATCGCATGGTGGACCTCGACCACCAGAGACAAACTGTATCTAGATTGGAGAAGAAACAAAAGAAGTTTGACCAGCTCTTGGTTGAAGAGAAATACATATCGGCTCGATATGCTGAAGAACGTGACCGAGCAGGGGCTGATGCTCGGGAGAAAGAGTCCAAGGCCCTCTCCTTGGCTAGAGCCCTTGAAGAAGTGCTTGAGGAGCGAAATGAATTAGAGCGGCTGAACAAGCAACTCAGAGCAGAGATGGAAGCTCTCATGAGCTCAAAAGATACCATCTATGAGGTGGAGAAGCCTAAGCGTGCTCCTGCACAGCAGGTGGAAGAAAGTGAGAAACCGGAAGAGGAAGATCCTCTGGTAGGTGCCAAGAAGTCAGAGCCTGGTAAGAGTGGGTCTGGAGTTGGTGGTGCCAGGGTACTGGCCAAGGCAGAGAAGGTGGAAAAGGTATCGGCTGAACCAGTTGATGGGGCTGATGTCGATGCAGAGGCCAAGAGTCTCATGACAGTGTGTAACCAGGGCCAGGTCGTAAAAGACGTCACCTCCGCCTACAAGGCCTTCCAAGTAGCCAGCTGCCTGCTGGGGAAGAAATATGAGGAGATGGACGACCAGTATGCAGATCCGGGCTATTACGATGGGCTGTCTCTCCTGACTCCTCCCTAAAAAGGAGACCAGTGTCCTGGGTGAGCCTCTGGAGAAAACTCCAGAAGACAAGAAGTATGCTGAAGACCCCAGTGCCTCCAACCTTGATGCGAAAGGGAAGGAGGAATTAAGAAAGCAAGGATATGATGCCATGTCCCTGAATGGTGAGAAGGCTAATAAAGTAAAGGCCAAAGAGACAGAGGCCAAGGAAGCTAAGGCCGAGCTCTTGAAGTGGGAGAAATCCTTGGAAGCCGAGATCGAAATTCTAAGAGTAAAGGAAAAAGAAATGTACGATCTGCTGTTAAAATAAAGAGACAAAAAGAGGCGAGTCATAAGAAGCGTGCTCGGCTGAAGCAGCTGTGTAAGTCAAAGAGAGAGAAAGATAAAAAGAGAGGGTCTGCCTGTTACATGGACATGGGAACATTGCAGACAATGTCTCTTGGGCAAGATGTCAGTGTGGGTAACAAACCAAGCACTGAGGGCATGGGTCTGGCAAAATAAAGGGAAGCCTCTGACGCTGACCACATCTTCCAGGGGGAAGGTTGAGCCAGGTGATGGCAAGAAAATGCGGATGCCCTGTCACGAGCATCCAGTTGGTACATGTGTTCACCCCCACAGGTTTGAACAGGGGGGGGGGGGGGTGTGGCAATGTGAACATTTGAAGTGTTGTTTCCCCAGGTTCCAGTCCAGGACTTAGGGCATGCTCATGTCCAGGGATCCTATTTAATCCTGCTACTGGATCTCACTTTGGAGAGTGTGCAGACAGAGGCCTGGTGAGGCTCTGTCAGTGTGGTCTCAGCTAGGCAAGGCTGAGGGGCCACGAGGCTATGCAATAGCCTGGACTTTGGGGGACTTGCACACAAAAGGCTGGAGTGGCTCTGTGTGGTCTGAGCCGGGAGGGCTGAGAGACCACTTTCCCACAAGAGACACTGGTGAGGGAGCAGCCTGGAGGCTGCTGAAGGTTGGGCTGGGAAAGCCGCATCTCATCACGGGTGTGAACTGTGGTACGCTTTAGGTGAGTCAGGGAAACCTATGTTTTTAGATAGGGCCCAGACGGGCAAGGTATTTTATTTTGACTTTGTGTGTTTTTCTTTATGCCGTGTGCCACAATAAAGCACAGTTTGGCCCCTAAATCCTGGTGTCTGTGAAGAAGTGCGTGATTGCAACCACTGGAAAAGAGCTAATCCCCCACAATGGTTGCCTGAAAAATTGTGTTCTTCCTTCTCCAATAATTGGTAGCAGCAGGAGCAGTCCCTCCCTTTCCATGTGGTGGACTCTGCACCTTTCAGAGAATGGATGGCTTGTGCTGAGCCAAGGTGAAGAGTCCCAAGCCGTCATGTCTTCAACCAGGTTGTAAAGCGGTTCCTGAAGGCTTCCTCCCAACTGCAAGACATCTTGAAAATGGGCAGGAAACTGTGCATGCACTTCAGCTACTCTTACACTGCAAAACACTCCCTCCTTGAGCTGCAAAGGCAGAACGGCGTACCCCAACATCACCGTTGGAATTCCACCCTCCACATTTTGGACCGACTATCTGAGCAGAGGAAGGCCGCAGGGATGGGATTCAAATTTTTAACAACATTCCAGACCTTGCCTATTTACTTGCCTGAGTCCTATTTCCTGGACCTGCGTAGGGTCATCTCTGGCTTCATCTGGAGGCGGGCACGTCCGAGGTTGGCACATGCCTTGCTAACCTTTCCCAAACATAGAGGCGGCTTTGGCTTACCAGACATTAAACTTTACTACAGGGCTATTCAACTCTGTCTGTTGAGTCAATTACTAAACACTAACAATAAATTGGGTTGCCAAATTGCCCGCCAGCTACTCTCTACGGACGTACTAGACCGCTTCTGGACGGTTGGACATGGCCCTGCACATTGTCTAGATGCACCTCTCCTTTTTAAAGGACTATTAGTTTCTTGGAATACCACTGCTAGGAGGTTTGGATTTCCCCATGGTCCTTCACCCCTTCTTCCCATTCACCTGCTGCCGTACTGCTTGATTTCAAACTACTCAGATGTCCTGGGGATCTGGTCTGCCTTTAGCGCCTTCTCTGTGGGGGACTTCTTGGGGGATCTGAGGGTTCCATCCTTGGCGGACCCCCGGGCATCGCAGATGGCTTTGAGATGGACCCCTCTGCACTACTCACATTTCTCATTCATATGTCAACAGTACCTTAAAAGAGCCAACAAGAATTTTATCCCCTCTTGGTTTGTACGCTCTTGTGGCCTCGCCCAAACCGGCGAGAAAGATTATATCGCTTATTTACAATAAGCTGTTGATGGAGGGCGCATTTAGCAGACCGGCCTTCATTGGTAGGTGGGAGGAGGATTTGGGTATAACCTTGTCGGATGAGATTGTCTCTTCGTTATTGAGGAATTCTCACGGGTTTTCCAGGTGCATTAGAATCCAGGAGAATTCCTTTAAATTGCTGACAAGATGGTACCGCTCTCCAGCGGTGTTGCATAGGTTGGACCCTCTCGCTTCCCCGGTCTGCTGGAGATGCCATGAAGAGGTTGGCACACTCTCTCATATATGGTGGTCGTGCAGGGGGGTCTCCCAGTTCTGGACTGCGCTTAGTAAGATATTGCAACAGATTTGTCCCTTGGCCCCTCCTCTATCTCCGACTTTGGTATTACTCAATGCGCCTTCAAAGGATTTCCCCCTGCACAAATACTCATTATTAGCACATATGTTGTCGGCTGCCTAACTTTTGATCCCCCTACATTGGCTCTCGACTCAAGCCCCTTCAATTGAAGAATGGACCCAAAAGGTGCATGAGATCTGCAGGTTTGAGGAGCTATCTAGTTGGGAGACCCTCTCGCACGCCAAATTTATTGTCCTTTGGGGTCCGTGGCTAAAATGGCTGGGAGACGGAGCCGCAGAGCCTGTGACCCTCCACCGTGACCCAGAAGTAGCGACTCCTCTTCATTAGTTAATTCCCCTTGGGTTGCATACGTCTTCAATGACTATCATACTTATTTAGTCACATTAGTAGTTATGGCTTAGCCAGCTATTTGTCTGATTTTGTCCTCGCCTGCTCCATCCAGTCTCTCTCTGACACTTACTAGCTATACCCTCACGGGAACTAGTTCCTTACATGCCATATTTACCATTCATGTGATGTCTGCCTAAACAAGTCTAACTCATCACATTGTATATCGTTCTATCTTGCTGTACCTACACTGCAATTTTGTATCTTATATGCCGTCCTCGATTGTTGGACTGTTGTTCGTCTTATGTTATTGTCTTTTTGATCATGCTGTGATAAATAAAGATTTGTTAAAAAAAATAATTTTTTAACATGTTCCCTACTCAACGGTGGACACCTAGCATCACAACATATTTACATAAACATGCACCATATATATGCAATACACATACAGATGGACCCCTGATTCACTTGCGCAAATGGCCAGATGCAGGCTCAGTTGCTTGCGCAGTGACTGCCGTATTATTACCGTTCGGCAGAGGGATGACTACTGGCTCTCCACCATGTTAGATCCTCGCTACCGGTCCAGAATGGGGGCCTTTTTTCCACCTGCTTAGAGGGAGGATACACTCAACTATTATCGAGACATCCTAAGTAGTCAGTTGGTTGCTGCCTATGTGCGCCATCGCCCATCCTCATGAAGATCTGACCGGGGGGGCCCTCTGCGTTCACGCTCCACTGCCATGACTGCTGGAGGGGGTTGGGGAGCCATGGGCAGCACCAGCTTCATCAGCAGCAACTTAAGGCCTCATGCACACGACCGTTTTTTTTACGGTCCGCAAAAACGGGGTCCATAGGTCCGTGATCCGTGACCGTTTTTTCGTCCGTGGGTCTTCCTTGATTTTTGGAGGATCCACGGACATCAAAAAACTGTCGTTTTGGTGTCCGCATGGCCGTGCGGAGCCAAACGGATCCGTCCTGAATTACAATGCAAGTCAATGGGGACGGATCCGTTTGACGTTGACACAATATGGTGCAATTGTAAACGGATCCGTCCCCATTGACTTTCAATGTAAAGTCAGGAGTCTCTTTTATACCATCGGATCGGAGTTTTCTCCAATCCGATGGTATATTTTAACTTGAAGCGTCCCCATCACCATGGGAACGCCTCTATGTTAGAATATACTGTCGGATATGAGTTACACCGTGAAAACTCATATCCGACAGTATATTCTAACACAGAGGCGTTCCCATGGTGATGGGGACGCTTCTAGTTAGAATATACTACAAACTGTGTACATGACCGCCCCCTGCTGCCTGGCAGCACCCGATCTCTTACAGGGGGCCGTGATCAGCACAATTAACCCCTCAGGTGCCGCACCTGAAGGGGTTAATTGTACTATCATATCCCCCTGTAAGAGATCAGGGCAGACCCCCCCCCTCCCCAGTTTGAATATCATTGGTGGCCAGTGTGCGGCCTCCCCCGGCCCCCCCTCCCTCCCTCTATTGCATTAATAACATTGGTGGCCAGTGTGCAGCCTCCCCTGGCCCCCCCTCCCTCCCTCTATTGCATTAATAACATTGCTGGCAGTGTGCGGCCTCCCCTCTCTCCCCCCCCCCCCCCCGATCATTGGTGGCAGCAGAGTTCCGATCGAAGTCCCAGTTTAATCACTGGGGCTCCGATCGGTAACCATGGCAACCAGGACGCTACTGCAGTCTTGGTTGCCATGGTTACTTAGCAATAGTAGAAGCATCATACTTACCTGCTGGCTGCTGCGATGTCTGTGTCCGGCCGGGAGCTCCTCCTACTGGTAAGTGACAGCAATGCGCCGCACAGACCTGTCACTTACCAGTAGGAGCTCCCGGCCGGACACACTGTGCCACCAATGTTATTATTACAATAGAGGGAGGGAGGGGGGTCGCACTGGCCACCAATGAAATTTAAACTGGGGAGGGGGGGGTGCAGCACCTGAGGGGTTGTACGGATCACAGCCCCCTGTAAGAGATCGGGTGCTGCCAGGCAGCAGGGGGCAGTCATGTACACAATTCATTGTATATTCTAACTAGAAGCGTCCCCATCACCATGGGAACGCCTCTGTGTTAGAATATACTGTCGGATCTGAGTTTTCACAAAGTGAAAACTAAGCTCTGAAAAAGCTTTTATGCAGACGGATCTTCGGATCCGTCTGTATGAAAGTAACCTACGGCCACGGATCACGGACACAGATGCCAATCTTGTGTGCATCCGTGTTCTTTCACGGACCCATTGAATGGGTCCGTGAACCGTTGTCCGTCAAAAAAATAGGACAGATCAAATTTTGGGGGACGGACAGGATACACGGATCATGGTCTCGGCTGCAAAATGGTGCATTTTCCGATTTTTCCACTGACCCATTGAAAGTCAATGGGTCCGCGAAAAAAAAACGGAAAATGGCACAACGGCCACGGATGCACACAACGGTCGTGTGCATGAGGCCTAAGTCTGTAGTCTCTAATGAGCACTTTTCTTCACCCGCCTACTGAAGAAACAACCTAGCATCAGCAGGACATGGAGCAGAACCTGAACCAGCAGGTGGTGGCATGCTTGGAGTGCATCCTGCCACCCCAATTCCAAGATCGCCTGGACTACTGGGCCGCCAAACTTGATTTGTGGCCCCAAATGGCTGAGATTGCCCTGGAGACGCTTTCCTGCCTGGCCAGTAGTGTGGCATAAATGCTGGTGTTTAGTGTGGCAGAGGACATAGATACCCCAAAGAGAACTCGCCTTTCCTCACAAAATGTTGAGAAACTGACCTTTGTAAAGATGAATCAGGTGTGGATTAGCCAGGATTTCGACACGCCAGTGCTTGATGCATTAGACTAGATCATTCTGGGTGCCACACCAAAACATTGTGAAAAATGACTCGTTACTTCTGGCCACATACTTCAGCCACTATTCTGATGCTACCACCCGCCTGATGACACACACCTGCTGCCTCTGCTGCCATCTTCTCCTACTGCCACTATCTTTTGCTGTTACTGCCACTGCTATTGCACCCCACCTCCCCACTATGTGACTGGGCCACTGTTTTGACTCCTGATGCTGTTGCCTTTCTCACCACTCTGTGACTGGGCCATTATGTTGACTCTTCTGGTTGCGACGCAATGACAAGGGGCCATGGGTCCCTTAAAACAAATGTTTTTCGTGAAGCCAGTTGCAGTGAAGCAACAAGGGCACAGGGCCCCTTTAAGTGATGTAGTAGATGGTACCCAGGTGTAGGAATGCCAGAGTGGTGTAGATTGGACTAAATGTCCCTTAATGTTGGTGCACATGTCACGGTGCTCCTACCTGGATACGCTGGAACCCAGGCATTGTCGTCCAAAGAAGAGCAAATAGGGGGAATAATCAAGGTATTTGAAGAAATACTGCTCCGTACACTATTAGAACGAAGTTTTATGCGAATTGACTTCGGATGTTTTATCCGAAGTCATTTAGCTTATCCCTAATAATGATATTTATGACCTTAATTAGAGCAGAATTTTTGATCGATTAGTAATAAAAATGCTTTTTGGTGTAGATTCATCTTATTCTGATATTACAGTGTATTTAACATTCATATTACTTTCAAAATGTTAAATTGAGGTGGAGTTTCACTTTAAATATTATCCCCCATATACTATTCATCATTCAGGACAGATATCTGATGACATCAGCAGCAGCCAGAAGCCCCGCCCCCAGAGAAGACATCTGTGATGCTGGATGACATCACAATGCAGTGTCCAGTGTTCTATGTGTTGGGGGTGCTCTGGAGTCTTTTGAGGGTTACTTGCTGTTGGAGATGGAGCTACAGAGACTTTTTCTGATTTTCTGCATAACTAGCCTGTGCTTGGCTGATAAAAAAGTCACAATACGACCATCAGGTAATGGACGCTATTACTAGGGGGGTCTGTGAAGGTTTCTGGGGGTCACTTATAAAAAGAGTCTTCTGTCTCCTCCTCATGTTACAATCTTGGGGTCATTTGCTGCCATCATGGATTTAAGTCTTTATTTCCCTTCATTCTCTTCTGGACAGTGACTTTACCTGGATTTCTGACAAAAACATCTGCCGGACCGGACAGCGGAGGAGCCAAGAACAGTGAGTAGTCAATTCCTCCCTCCCTCCCTCCTCTAATACTACTCCCATCATCCTCTACCAAGCCCTGGCTGTAGTGGAGGAGAACAACCACTGAGCGGCTTCTTTAGGGGATTGCACCTATATAATGATGTTCCCATTACCCCCAGTCCTGACACGCTGCCAGTCCCTGCCCGCTGATGGACAGGACAGCGCTGGCATCAGGATGATTTGGAGATGTGGGACAATATCTTATAAGATATTCTGTCTATAATAAGAAGTAATAACCGCCATCTTGTTTCTTTATTACCAGTCACGAGCCTCGTTCTCAAGGCTGTATCGGCAATATCAACTTTGTTTACTATTGTGAGCATCATTACATGCTGGTGAGTGTCCATCTTCTTCTTCTCTACAGATCACATTCTTCTCTATAGGGAACTGCTATATAACATGGGGCTGCCCTTTACTGTCTGACCTACAGGGGGCGCAATGACTAGAGCAGCCAGCCTATACCCCAGGGGCTGGATCAGGCGGTGCTATATTCAGATGTCCGCTGCTCTTCCTCTCCTGGTATTATGATGTAATATACACTAGGACCCCATATCCTTCCTGCCTGGTATACACTGCACCTTTATACCTGCCCCTCTGTAGTGGGGGAGGGGATCAGGGGTATATTCTGGGGGTAACTGAATATTGTTATATCTGCCAGTTTATGTAAGGACATTTCTCTGTGTTACAGCTACAAGTGTATTAAAAAATGCCAGCATGTCATACTAGACCGCCTAATGGAAGTGGTGGTGGAGCGGACAGGTAAGAACGGCTTTATAATATCATATACACAGGTTAGGTCTGCCTCTTATACCTGGGGGTCCTACATATTGGAGGGTCTTTTTAGCCCCCTAGAAATCAGCAGAATGCATCGGTCAGACATCTTGTGTCTGCTGATGGGCTGCAAGGAAGACATTGGGAATTTCTCTGCGTCCTCCTTGTTATATTGTCTCATTTCTCATATTCTTATAGAGATAGAGTTTGTTACGTCTACAACTTACTGATGGTTTCCTTTTGCATTCTATTTGGTCCAGCAGCTGTGAATAATGTAATTAAAACAGTAAGACGTGTGAAACATGGAAAATATTCTGGAGATATTAGAGATATACCAATGATCTATCTGAAGAAATTTGGCCTAAAACATCTATATAATATTTTGAAGAAAAATAAAGATAAGAAGAAGAGGAGAAGAAGACAGAGGAACATCTTGAGGACATGTGTGAAATCTCTTTATCATCATTATTTATGTCCAAGGAGATAAATAGAAAAACCACCCCCTGCCCCTGCACCCACCCAAAAAAATAATAAAACATTTCATCTTGTATGAATATTAAGTGTTATGGAGTCATTTCCTCTTCCAGATCCGAGGTCTCTGTTCTCTTCTATATGGTTGCCTGAAAAGTTGTGTTCTTCCTTCTCCAATAATTGGTAGCAGCAGGAGCAGTCCCTCCCTTTCCATGTGGTGGACTCTGCACCTTTCAGAGAATGGATGGCTTGTGCTGAGCAAAGGTGAAGAGTCCCAAGCTGTCATGTCTTCAACCAGGTTGTAAAGCGGTTCCTGAAGGCTTCCTCCCAACTGCTAAGACATTTTGAAAATGGCCAGGAAACTGTGCATGCACTTCAGCCACTCTTACACTGCAAAACACTCCCTCCTTGAGCTGCAAAGGCAGAACGGCGTACCCCAACATCACCGTTGGAATTCCACCCTCCACATTTTGGACCGACTATATGAGCAGAGGAAGGCCGCAGGGATGGGATTCAAATTTTTAACAACATGTTCCCTACTCAATAGTGGACACGTGGCATTCCAACTTATTTTCATATACATACACTATATATATGCAATACACATACACATGGACCCCTGAGTCCCTTGCGCAAATGGCCAGATGCAGGCTCAGTTGCTTGCGTAGTGACTGCGGTATTCTTACCATTCGGCAGAGGGATGACTACTGGCTCTCCACCATGTTTGATCCTCGCTACCGGTCCAAAATGGGGGCCTTTTTTCCACCTGCTGAGAGGGAGGATACACTCAACTATTATCGAGACATCCTACGTAGTCAGTTGGTTGCTGCCTATGTGCGCCATCGCCCATCCTCATGAAGGTCTGACCGGGGGGGCCCTCTGCGTTCACGCTCCACTGCCATGACTGCTGGAGGGGGTTTGGGAGCCAAGGGCAGCACCAGCTGGAGGACACCTGACCATATAAGGAGGGTGTACAGGGACTGGGGGTCCCCCTTTCCCAGGTTCTCTATCCTTGTTTTAGGGCCCCATTTGATTTTGGTTAGGTTTTGGTGCTTTGGGAGTTAATGATGTCATCCTGCAGTGCAGGAAGGGGCGTGCTGTATAGGTGCCCCTTTATAAGACCCTGTGTCTCCTTCTTCCTCTTTGGCAGAAGTGCTGTGTGTGGTAAGATCAGTGTTCAGTCTGCACAAGAGGGATGGATCCCCTGAGGGATATGTTTATGGCTCGCATGGCGGAGAGGGGTGAGGACTGGCTTTGCTCATTCCTCTGCAGCCTTGGAACCCCCCTGCCGTCTGCCCCTGGCCTTGCGGTTACCTTAATGTGCCCCTTAGTTCTGGAGCTTCGTCGGGGGGCCGGCGGTCTGCCCGGCATATCCGCCCCCCCGCTAGGCTCGGACACAGCCCCCCCCTCCCTGCGTACCTGAAGCACTGCTGGTGCAGCTGCGATCCCGGCCGGCCAGGGCTTCTCTGCTGCGCCGGCCATAGCTCCGCCCCTTCCGGTGTATTTGCCGGCAGTGCGGCGCGAAGTTGGGACATCGATTATGGGGGCGACTGTTAGTAACCCTCCCTCTGGGGATTCGCCTCCTACCCCACCTAATTCGCAGCCCCCACCCATCCCACCCTCCTCTGCTGTTCTGGTGCAAGGGGAAGTTGAACCCACATTACCATCTGCCCTTGTGGGGGGCGATATGGACATAACTGCTGCTGTGGGTGCTCCGGTGAGTGCTCCTCAGGCAGCTGCTGCGGGGGCTCCAGGACAGTGCCCTAGCCCCCCGGCGGTCGCACAGGCGCAGAGCACGATCTGATTTATCACCCTCCTCTGTTGAGAGCCGGAGGCGGAGGCAGCATGGGTCGCATAGGCGTCAGTCCCGTCGCCGGTCTGGCGATTCGCGGTGGAGTACACGCTCCAGATCTTCTAGGTGGCGGTCCCTATCCTCCTCAGAGGGATCCTCCGCCGCTTCGGGAGAGTCTGGTTGGGAGTTGCACAGGAGACGCAAGAGGCGGATGCCTAGCCATTCCTCCAGGGTCCATAGCCTGGTTCCAGTGACGTGTCCGCAACCTGAAGTTGCTGCGCCGGGTCCCGTGACGGAGCCGGTTCCTTCTACGTCTGGATTTTCGGTCCCTTCACCTGGAGGCGGATCTGGAAGGCAAGGAGTGCCCGCAGCACCTGTGGCTCCTGGTGGACAACAGTTGATGTCGCTGATTCAGGCTTCGGTTTCCCCTGCAACCTGGCAGGCGCATGGTAAGGCGTGGGGGGAATGGGAGAGCATGGTGGGGGGGCGAGATGTGGTTTCCAGAAATGATCTCCGCCTGGAGGTAACAATTGAGTGGTTATTGCGATTGCGCTCCAGTGGGGTGTCAGCTTTGGTTGCGCAGCGTAGGCTGTCCGGGGTAGCCTTCCATTTTCGGTTGCGCAATTGGCCGGATGTCACTAAGAGATTTGTTATACGCCAGGCGCTTCGGGGGTGGAGGAAGGAGCTTGTATACCGTGAATGTAGGCACCCGGTGTCATTTAATCTTTTAGGCAGACTCATCGCTAAGCTATCTGAGGTCTGTGGGTCCCCATTTGAGGTTGCGCTGTTTTCTGCCAGCTTCAGTATAGCCTTCTTTGCAGCGCTACGGATCAGCGAGCTAGTATCTCCGGCTGGTAGCAGACCAGGTGGCCTTTCTTGTGCCGACTGTGGTCCTGGGTAATGACTCATTGATGATCAGGGTGACGGACCAGTTTGGTAGCGGCTCATGGATTCCCCTTCACCCGGTTCCCGAAAAGGCATGCCCAGTTCGACTGACGTCTAGTTATAGCTCCATGCGGGGGACGGGCCATACTTTCTTGGCGCATGCTGACGGCTCTCCTCAGACCAAGTTTCAGTTCACTTCTGTTTTCAAGGCCTGTTTAGAACTGGCCGGGATGAATCCCTAGGAATTTGGCACGCTTTCATTTCGTATTGGGGCAGCGACTGAAGCCGCTAGGGCGGGTTTGCCGGAGTCTGAGGTCATGAGGATCGGCAGATGGAAGTCTGCTTGTTTTGCGAGGAATATTAGACCGGACCTATTATAAAAAGTAAAATAAAAAAAATAAAAAGTAGAGGAAGAAGGAATCTGTCTCCGGTTTCCCCCTCCCCCGGGGGTCTGTTCTGTTGATCGCTTTTGTTCATTTTATGGGTGTGTTTTCGCGGTTTTAATGGTTGTTTCTTCGCAGGCGCAGTAAGACCGACGGTGTGGATGGTGGGTCACTCCTACATTTTCTGGGCAGCGCAGAGAGCCGAATGTCGACCCGGTGGGAGATCCCTGGGCTTCAGTGATGTGAGAGTGTCATGGAGGGGGATCTAGGGCCTCAGATGGTCCCAGTTGTTGTCACAAGTGGTGGAGATTGGCATGCAGGCGGGAGGTACCGTAGTGTTGGTGGTCCACGCGGGGGGCAACGATATCGGGTCCAAGCCGTTGATGGAGCTCTTAACGCTAATGCGGCCTGACCTAGAGTTTTCCGTCTTTTTTCCGAGATTGTGTCACGGGTGGTGTGGCAAGGTGGTAGGGATGGTGAGGCCATCGAGAAGTGCAGGCGGACGGTGAACGTACGAATGTCCCGGTTTGTTAGATCCCGCAGTGGGGTTGTTGTTCGTCATCGACAATTGGAGGGCGACAATCGCTCATTGATGAGGCCGGATGGTGTCCACTTGTCCGATATCGGCCTGGATATTTTTCACTCTGGTCTCCAGGATGGGCTTGAACAGGCCATGTTCTTGTTGGGTGGTGGTCAGAGCCCCGTTTGAGAGCGGGTCTCCCCCGTAGCGGCAGGTAAAGAAAAATACGATACTGAGCAGGTGAACTGGCGTAATCTGCCCGCTAGGAGGCCAGCGGCCGGCAGATTGCACGGGCTCAGTTATGTGTTATGCCGTTAAAAGAATTAGCTGTGGCCGACTACTACCCAACAAAATCGTTAAATAGTAACATGGCGGGGCCAGGGTGTAGAGGGTTATCCCTTCCCCTACTCCTTTCCTGAGAGTCACTACCAACAGTCTGGACACCTGACCATATAGGGAGGGTGTACAGGGACTGGGGGCCCCCTTTTCCCAGGTTCCCTATCCTTGTTTTAGGACCCCATTTGATTTTGGTCAGGGTTTAGTGTTTTGGGGGTTAATGATGTCATCCTGCAGTGCAGGAAGGGGCGTGCTGTATAGGTGCCCCTTTATAAGACCCTGTGTCTCCTCCTTCTTCCTCTTTGGCAGAAGTGCTCTGTCCCTCCCTCCCTCCCTGTTGTATGGGTACGAAGGTTATCTTTGGTATGGTTTTTTGGTTATGGAGGTTTTGTGAATTCTGGGCTGATGGCTCGTGTTTAATGGATGCATCCTATTAAGTCACAGCTGGCGGCAGGTAAAGAAAAATAGGATACTGAGCAGGTGAACTGGCGTAATCTGCCCGCTGGGGGGCCAACGGCCGGCAGATCGCACGGGCTCAGTTATGTGTTATGCCGTTAAAAGAATTAGCTGTGGCCGACTACCACCCAACAAAATAGTTAAATAAAGGTTATGAACATGACTTGGTTGTCAGTGTCATTTGTGGCGGGTTAACATGGCGGGGCCAGGGTGTAGAGGGTTACCCCTTCCCCTTCTCCTTTCCTGAGAGTGACTACCAACAGTCTCCATCAGCAGCAGTTTAAGTCTGTAGTCTCTAATAAGCACTTTTCTTCACCCGCCTACTGAAGAAACAACCCAGCATCAGCAGGACATGGAGCAGAACCTGAACCATCAGGTGGTGGCATGCTTGAAGTGCACCATGCCACCCCAGATCCAAGATCATCTGGACTACTGGGCCGCCAAACTTGATTTGTGGCCCCAACTGGCTGAGATTGTCCTGGAAAAGCTTTTCTGCCCGGTCAGTAGTGTGGCATGAATGCTGGTGTTTAGTGTGTAGAGGGACATAGATACCCCAAAGAGAACTCGCCTTTCCTCACAAAATGTTGAGAATTGAGAAACTGACCTTTGTAAAGATGAATCAGGTGGGGATCAGCCAATATTTCCACATGCCAGTGCTTGATTCGATAGACTAGATCATTCTGGGTGCCACACCAAAACCCTGTGAAACATGACCCGTTACTTCTGGACACATGCTTCAGCCACTATTTTGATGCTGCCACCTACCTGATGCCACACACCTGCTGCCTCTGCTGCCATCTTCTTCTACTGCCACTATCTTGTGTTACTGCCACTGCTGTTGCACCCCACCTCCCCACTCTGTGACTGAACCATTATGTTGACTCCTCTTGTGGTTGCCACCCTCATCACTCTGTGACTGGGCCACTGTGTTGACTCCTCATTCTGTTGCCACCTTCACCATTCTGTGACTTGGCCACTAGTGTCCCAGTTTGCCATTACCGTTTATTTTACCCTTCTTCTGATCTGTCAGAAAAAATGAAAAATGAAAACCACGATCTAAAGAGTCTTCTATAGACATAGTCGGGGCACCAGGTCTCTGAGATATCAATTTAGAGACCATAAAACTTCTTGTAGTGTGTCATAAATCCCGGGGACAAATTCAGTCCAGTATTCAAAGTGTCAAGCAGTGTTATAAATTTGTATTCCCAAATTCTGTGTTTTGTACCCACTCCTGCTTTTGGCTACCTAATCATGAGCAACTTCTGATACAAAATACTGACCGTGGGATACAGGCCTTACAGCTGCTACAGTGGTTGGGGAGTGAGACCGGTTGTCTCCTCTCCCTGCAAAGTACACTGCCACTGGGGAATGGAGACGCTGCTCTCCTCTCCCTTCAAAACATACTGCCACTGGGGAGCAGGACCGACTGTCCCTACTCCCTGAAACTCCAGCTGCCGTTGGGCAGTCAGACCGACTGTCTGGACTCCGGGTAACGCTGGCTGTAGTTGGGGATCTGGGCCGGCTGCGCAGCATCCCTGTAGGGCCGGTGGAGAGACTTCGGTCCCATCTCTACCTGCCGTTAGGAGGTCTTCCCAGAACCAGACGATAAAGTTCCCTACTTTGGGAGTTGGTAGGGAAGCAGGGGGTATCGCTGCCAAGTCCTCCCAGTTGTAGGAGGGCAGATCTGGCTCTGTTTGTAGTGTAGGTTGGAATGGAGCTGAGCAGGTGTTGATAGGTCTGCTCCAGCTCCCACTCCCTTGTTACCAGGTGGGTCATGTCTTTGCTCAACTCCCATCCGTCAGCATAAAAATGCATGCCTATCCTGTAGTCGTAGATGTCCCAAAACCTATTCTCCTCCATGCTGCCGAGATCAATGTCCTCTTCCAAGGCTTCCCATAGTAACCCAGGTCCATCATAATCCTTCCCTTCAGGTAAGTCGTGCTCGGCCGTCCAGTGGGAATGTTGAATGACCCAGTAAGCATCCTCTAGCCAAAGCTCCTTACATACCAGGCTCTGGAGCTCTGTTACCCACTAATCCAGGGGCTGCTCTCCCAAGAGACCCATCCACATCGCCACACACTTCTGTAGCCATTACTCATAACTGGGGAGACTCTCACCTCGCCGCCGCTGGGCATTTTCCAGGGAATCATACCAGACTTCCTTTCTGTCTGCATCCCTGTAGTCGGTGGCTGCCTCCTCCTCCTCATCATGGAACGCTGTCCGAAGACTAGTTGATTCCACCCTGCTGTGTCCCGGGGAGCTGTACGGATACTAGCGTTGCCCTCAATTTTGTAAATCCACGAACGGTGTCTCCAATCTGCTTCTCCTCTCACTTGGATGCCATCCCACTGCTGCCACCACTGTAACGGATCTCCTGGCACCCCAACTGGGTACCTCCGTTGATGGATGCTCCTAGTGTTTCCCGACGATTCCAAGCACTACGCTCGACACCGTAACCACCACAGGAAAAAGGAACAGGAACAGCTCTTACAAGAGCTAGGGGTTATAGCCAGGGGAGTATACAGCATATAGCAATCCCCCACACACATGAGACGAGGCTCTATGTTAAAGGTAAAACAGGAACTCCCTTTATTGAAGACCAACTCAATATATATACAGTTCAAGAAGTCTAACGACATAACGCAATCAACCATGAACAACATGCAAACAGACATCACCCCCCCACACACACACTCCATAATGAATGAATAGGGAGAGAGGAGACACATGTGATGGGATTATCTCCTGAGTGTATCATAGGGTGATCTACTTATCTAGGAGTCGGCTGCTCCTGGAGTCAGCTATCTTAATCCTATCACTAACACAATCAGTGGGAGTCTCAGTGCAGAGTTAACCCCTTTTTGTGTTGCTGAATTCACACCCTGCACCTTTAATGGGCAATAGGAAATATGTGTCATATAAATTCCACACATAAATCAGGGTTTATAGTTCCTTGTAACCCCAAAAGTTCTGAGGGGGTCTCTATAGTTCTGGGTCCAGTGACGGTTCAGTCCATCACACTCGCTATGTAACATCATTACTTAGCCATTAAAAGGTATCAAACCTGCAATACTCTTATTTTGTTTCTCTTAATGAGAGAATATTTATGACCTTAATTAGAGCCGAATTTTTGATCCATTTGTAATAAAAATGTATTTTGTTGTAGATTCATCTTATTCTGATATTACAGTGTATTTAACATTCATAATACTTTCAAAATGTTAAATAGAGGTGGAGTTTCACTTTAAATATTATCCCCCATATACTATTCATCATTCAGGACAGATATCTGATGACATCAGCAGCAGCCAGAAGCCCCGCCCCCAGAGAAGACACCTGTGATGCTGGATGACATCACAATGCAGTGTCCAGTGTTCTATGTGCTGGGGGTGCTCTGGAGTCTTTTGAGGGTTACTTGCTGTTGGAGATGGAGCTACAGAGACTTTTTCTGATTTTCTGCATAACTAGCCTGTGCTTGGCTCATAAAAAAGTCACAATACGACCATCAGGTAATGGACGCTATTACTAGGGGGGGTCTGTGAAGGTTTCTGGGGGTCACTTATAAAAAGAGTCTTCTGTCTCCATCTCATGTTACAATCTTGGGGTCATTTGCTGCCATCATGGATTTACGTCTTTGTTTTCCTTCGTTCTCTTCTGGACAGTGACTTTACCTGGATTTCTGACAAAAACATCTGCCGGACCGGACAGCGGAGGAGCCAAGAACAGTGAGTAGTCAATTCCTCCCTCCCTCACCTAATACTACTCCCATCATCCTCTACCAAGCCCTGGCTGTAGTGGAGGAGAACGACCACTGAGCGGCTTCTTTAGGGGATTGCTCCTATATAATGATGTTCCCATTACCTCCAGTCCAGCTACGCTGCCAGTCCCTGCCCGCTGATGGACAGGACAGCGCTGGCATCAGGATGATTTGGAGATGTTAGACAATATCTTATAGGATATTCTGTTTATAATAAGAAGTAATAGCCGCCATCTTGTTTCTTTATTACCAGTCACGAGCCTCGTTCTCAAGGCTGTATCGGCAATATCAACTTTGTTTACTATTGTGAGCATCATTACATGCTGGTGAGTGTCCATCTTCTTCTTCTCTACAGATCACATTCTTCTCTATAGGGAACTGCTATATAACATGGGGCTGCCCTTTACTGTCTGACCTACAGGGGGCGCAATGACTAGAGCAGCCAGCCTATACCCCAGGGGCTGGATCAGGCGGTGCTATATTCAGATGTCCGCTGCTCTTCCTCTCCTGGTATTATGATGTAATATACACTAGGACCCCATATCCTTCCTGCCTGGTATACACTGCACCTTTCTATCTGCCCCTCTGTAGTGGGGGAGGGGATCAGGGGTATATTCTGGGGGTAACTGACTATTGTCATATCTGCCAGTTTATGTAAGGACATTTCTCTGTGTTACAGCTACAAGTGTATTAAAAAATGCCAGCATGTCATACTAGACCACCTAATGGAAGTGGTGGTGGAGCGGACAGGTAAAAATGGCTTTATAATCATATACACAGGTTAGGTCTGCCTCTTATACCTGGGGGCAGGGCCGGCGTCATAACCCGGCATCCCCGGGCAAGTGCCGGGGCCCAATGCTCCTGAGGGGGCCCACTGAGCTGCTATGAGCACTTCCATCAATACAGATGGGAGCTCTCACTGCTGTCACTTCACTTACGCAGTACCCCTCTGGTGGGGCCCTCTGAGCTGCAGAGACTCAGACACGCCCCCTGAGCGCAGAGACTCAGACACGCCCCCTCTACACAGGACACACGCTGCCTGAGGAGAGAGACCGAGGGCTGGAGCTGGAGCTGAAGACAGTCTGTGAGTGAGTCTGCAGTCTGCACTGTGAATGTCTCTTGTCTGTGGGACAGAAGGGGGGGTCTCTTCGATCGGCTGCTGCTTCATTCTATTTAGTTGTGTTACTGTTTCATTAAGCAGTTTGCCCCCATGACACCTGCCCCCCCCCCCCCCCCCATATCCTGTCCTATCTCATCCTCATGGGGCCCCTGCTGTCTCCTTTCCTCCCTCATGTATCCACAGCTCCTGTTTCACCCTCCTATCTCCTGTTGCTGCCCTGCACAGACCTCCTGCCACTACTTGTATGAATCCCCCTCGGAAGCCCCTTCCACCTACTTGCTGTGTCCACCCCTCCTGTCCATCCAGGGCCCCTGTCTCACTCCTCTGCCTCTCATTATGGTGGCATCTGAACAGCATTCACCATAAGGACCTTCTAACGTCACAGGGTCATGTGACTGTGCCCCCCACCCCGTACTGTGCCCACTTATACCCTGCATTGTGCCCTCTTACCACACCCTGTGCAGTGCCCATAGTCATTCCCTGTACTGTGCCCTCTTATACCCTTTTATCCGGTCACTGTATGGTGGTTTTATCATTGTATGGCGGTGTTATCACTATATGGCGGTGGTATCCAATAACTGCATGGCCATAACTGTATCCCTTTCCCTGCCCACGCCATCCTTTTTTAGACCTGGCATGAGCGGGAAAAGATACAGATTGCGGTGCTAAGGACCTTTGTGCCACAATCTGTGTCAGAAATACGCCTAAGTCTAGTTTCACACTAGCGTTCGGCTGTCCGCTCATAAGCTCCGTTTGAAGGGGCTCACGAGCGGACCCGAACGGATCCGTCCAGCCCTGATGCAGTCTGAATGGATGCGGATCCGCTCAGACTGCATCAGTCTGGCGGCGTTCAGCCTCCGCTCCGCTCAGCAGGCGGGCACCTGAACGCTGCTTGCAGCGTTCGGGTGTCCGCCTGGCCGTGCGGAGGCATGCGGATCCGTCCAGACTTACAATGTAAGTCAATAGGGACGGATCCGTTTGAAGATGCCACAATATGGCTCAATCTTCAAGCGGATCCGTCCCCCATTGACTTTCAATGTAAAAGTCTGGACGGATTTGCTCAGGCTAATTTCACACTTAGCTTTTTTTTTGCCAATTTAATGCAGACGGATCCGTTCTGAACGGAGCCTCCGTCTGCATTAATATGAGCGGATCCGTTCAGAACGGATCCGATCGAACGCTAGTGTGAAAGTAGCCTAAGGCTACTTTCACACCTGCGTTTAGGTGCGGATTCGTCTGGTATCTGCACAGACGGATCCGCACCTATAATGCAAACGCTTACATCCGTTCAGAACGTATACGTTTGCATGATAATGCAAACGGATCCGTTTAGACTTTACATTGAAAGTCAATGGGGGACGGATCCGTTTGAAAATTGAGCCATATTGTGTCAACTTCAAACGGATCCGTCCCCATTGACTTACATTGTAAGTCTGGATGGATCCGCGCGCCTCCGCACGGCCAGGCGGACACCCGAACGCTGCAAGCAGCGTTCAGGTGTCCGCCTGCTGAGCGGAGCGGAGGACAGACTGTGCCAGACTGATGCATTCTGAGCGGATCCGCATCCACTCAGAATGCATTAGGGCTGGACGAATCCGTTCGGGGACGCTTATGAGAGCCTTCAAACGGAACTCACAAGTGGAGCCCCGAACGCAAGTGTGAAAGTAGCCTAACAGACGTATTTCTATGTAATAAATGACCCCCTAATTGTATTATTATTTGGGGGTAGGGCTAATATCTTTATATTATATGGATTCTAGTGTATTATATTGTGCACTGTATTTCCCAGTAGAAAATGATCCTTGGGAAGCACAGTCCTCATCCCTGACCACCAGGACCAGGCAGCGCTCTGTCAGTACATGGCGGCCTCCCCTCTCCGCCATGCTGCTCCGCTGTGTACTGGGGCTTATTCTGACACTAGGGCTGGGTTCACATCCCATTTGTGCCATCCATTTAATGTATACCAAAAATGTATGCGTTACCAGATGCCTCAGACTGATGCCGTACAGTGGCGTCTGGTCACCATACAATCCTCAGACTGATGTCGTACAGTGGCGTCCGGTCACCATACAGTTCCATTGTAAAAAACCATATACGTTAACGTCTGCATTTTTTACTTGACTCTGCAGGATACAAAAACGTGGAGCGCTGCACATTTGTATACATCAAACCGATAGGAAAAACGTGATGTGAACACACATTGGGGAGGAGGGGGGCGTACTAAAATTTGCTGTGGGGCCCAGTCAGTTCCAGCTACATCACTGCACATCTCCTTCTCTGCTCCAGGCCTGGCTCACTGCTGCAGCGGGCCGGAGGAGAGAAAGAGCGCAGGGAGCTGCGGTTAGTGATGGACAGGACGACCAGCTCCCCTGCAATGATAGGTATGTGAGGGGGCCACTGGGGGGTCATTCATCATACTGTGAGGGCCCCTTACACAGTATAATGACTCCCAGTGCCCCCCATTTAGTATAATGATCCCCATTGACCCTCCATTTAGCATAATGACCACCAGAGCCCCCATTAAATATAATAACCCCTCGTGCCCCCTCCATACAGTATAACCCCCAGTGTGGTGGCGACTGGGGGTCATTATTCTGCATGGAGTGTCGCTGTGGGGTCATTATACTGTGAGGGCCCTTTACATAGTATAATGACCCTCAGTGTCCCCCATTTAGTATAATGACCCCCAGAGCCCCCTCCATACAGTATTCCCCCCCGTGTGGGGGCTACTGGGGGTCATTATTCTGAATGGGGGCGACTGGGGGTTATTATTCTGAATGCAGGGCCACAGGTGGTCATAATACAGGGGGGAGGGGAATTGGGGGTTCATTATACTGTGTGAAGGGCCACTAGTAGTCATTATACTGTGTGAAGGGCCACTAGTAGTCATTATACTGTATAGGGGTCACTGGGGGTCATTATACCGTGTGGGAGCCACAGGGGGACATGTCAATGTAAAAAAATGCCTCACGGGGGCCCACTGGGATTTATCGCCCAAGGGCCCACATGAACCTGGAGCCGGCCCTGCCTGGGGGTCCTACATATTGGAGGGTCTTTTTAGCCCCCTAGAAATCAGCAGAATGCAGCGGTCAGACATCTTGTGTCTGCTGATGGGCTGCAAGAAAGACATTGGGAATTTCCCTGCGTCCTCCTTGTTATATTGTCTCATTTCTCATATTCTTATAGAGATAGAGTTTGTTACGTCTACAACTTACTGATGGTTTCCTTTTGCATTCTATTTGGTCCAGCAGCTGTGAATAAAGTAATAAAAACAGTACGACGTGTGAAACATGGCATATATTCTGGAGATATTGGAGATATACCAATGATGTATCTGAATAAATTTGGCCCTAAATATCTATATAATATTTTGAAGAAAAATAAAGATAAGAAGAAGAGGAGAAGAAGACAGAGGAACATCTTGAGGACATGCGTGAAATCTCTTTATCATCATTATTTATGTCCAAGGAGATAAATAGAAAAACCACCCCCTGTCCCTGCGCCCCCCCCCCCTTCCCACCCCACCCACCCAAAAAAATTTATAAAAAATGTCATCTTGTATGAATATTAAGTGTTTTGGAGTCATTTCCTCTTCCAGATCTGAGGTCTCTGTTTGTGTTCTTCCTTCTCCAATAATTGGTAGCAGCAGGAGCAGTCCCTCCCTTTCCATGTGGTGGACTCTGCACCTTTCAGAGAATGGATGGCTTGTGCCGAGCCAAGGTGAAGAGTCCCAAGCCGTCATGTCTTCAATCAGGTTGTAAAGCGGTTCCTGAAGGCTTCCTCCCAACTGCAAGACATCTTGAAAATGGCCAGGAAACTGTGCATGCACTTCAGCCACTCTTACACTGCAAAACACACCCTCCTTGAGCTGCAAAGGCAGAATGGCGTACCCCAACATCACCGTTGGAATTCCACCTTCCACATTTTGGACCGACTATCTGAGCAGAGGAAGGCCGCAGGGATGGGATTCAAATTTTTAACAACATTCCAGACCTTGCCTATTTACTTGCCTGAGTCCTATTTCCTGGACCTGCGTAGGGTCATCTCCGGCTTCATCTGGAGGCGGGCACGTCCGAGGTTGGCACATGCCTTGCTAACCTTTCCCAAACATAGAGGCGGCTTTGGCTTACCAGACATTAAACTTTACTACAGGGCTATTCAACTCCGTCTGTTGAGTGAATTACTAAACACTAACAATAAATTGGGTTGCCAAATTGCCCGCCAGCTACTCTCTACGGACGTACTAGCCCGCTTCTGAACGGTTGGACATGGCTCTGCACATTGTCTAGATGCACCTCTCCTTTTTAAAGGACTATTAGTTTCTTGGAATACCGCTGCTAGGAGGTTTGGATTTCCCCATGGTCCTTCACCCCTTCTTCCCATGCACCTGCTGCCGTACTGCTTGATTTCAAACTACTCAGATGTCCTGGGGATCTGGTCTGCCTTTAGCGCCTTCTCTGTGGGGGACTTCTTGGGGATCTGAGGGTTCCATCCTTGGCGGACCTCCGGGCATCGCAGATGGCTTTGAGATGGACCCCTCGGCACTACTCACATTTCTCATTCATATGTCAACAGTACCTTAAAAGAGCCAACAAGAATTTTATCCCCTCTTGGTTTGACGCTCTTGTGGCCTCGCCCAAACCGGCGAGAAAGATTATATCGCTTATTTACAATAAGCTGTTGATGGAGGGCGCATTTAGCAGAACGGCCTTCATTGGTAGGTGGGAGGAGGATTTGGGTATAACCTTGTCGGATGAGATTGTCTCTTCGTTATTGAGGAATTCTCACGGGTTTTCCAGGTGCATTAGAATCCAGGAGAATTCCTTTAAATTGCTGACTAGATGGTACCGCTCTCCAGCGGTGTTGCATAGGTTGGACCCTCTCGTTTCCCCGGTCTGCTGGAGATGCCATGAAGAGGTTGGCACACTCTCACATATATGGTGGTCGTGCAGGGGGGTCTCCCAGTTCTGGACTGCGCTTAGTAAGATATTGCAACAGATATGTCCCTTGGCCCCTCCTCTATCTCCGACTTTGGTATTACTCAATGCGCCTTCAAAGGATTTCCCCCTGCACAAATACTCATTATTAGCACATATGTTGTCGGCTGACAAACTTTTGATCCCCCTACATTGGCTCTCGACTCAAGCCCCTTCAATTGAAGAATGGACCCAAAAGGTGCATGAGATCTGCAGGTTTGAGGAGCTATTGTCACGACCATGTTTATGGCCGTGACTCCTTGGGAGCCGCATACAGTTGCCCGCGGTTTGGGTTGTTGTGTCAACCGCAGCTGGAGGCATTTTGCTGTTTGCCTCAGGTGCGGTTGCCGCGGAGTTGTGTGTGTTTATGTATGCACTTTGTTTGTCTGGTGTGCACTGCGTTTTGTGTTGTGTGTGCACTAGGACTCTTACCTTCACTGTGGCTGCCCGTGGCAATGTTTGGTTGGATGTGTACATGTGGTGGCAGTGTCCCGGCCTTCGGGCTGACTCCCAGGACATGGTTGCCACCCATGTTGTTGCCTGCGGCAACAGCCACAGTGTGATCTTGGTTTGGACACTTCCCCTTTAAGTGGTGTTTTCCCTTCCCTGGTGTTGAAAGGGTTAACTTCCTTTCTGTGTGTGTGAGAGACACTGGGTGTGTCTGTGTGGGTGTGGCCTCTTAGGCCTATAAAGCCTCAGTGTTTGGCATGTGTCAGTGGGTTGCTTCAGCCATGCTTAGCTGGAGCAGCCTCCTGTGTATATCATCTGCCAGTGGGGGCCACCCTTGTGGTCATAGGTTTATCTGTGAAGTTTATGTCTTGATGTTTTCCTTTGTCTCTGTTTATTGCAACTACGGATGTCCTGGTTACCTGTGTGTTATGTGTGCTGTGTCCTCTAGTTGTTCTGTGGACATTAGTAGTGCATGCATGGGTCCCAGTCAGCGTGGCTGTGACAGGTACGTGTGGAACTAGTAGTTCGCCTGTCATATCTGTATGTTGTATGTGTTCCCCCATTCCTTGCAGCTTGGCCAGTGAGACCCCTGTTCCTCCGTGTCCAGAAGGAACAGGCCGTCTTACCCTGACTCCTAGTTCAGGGACCGGTCAGAGGGTGAGTTAGGGATCCGAGGTTCCTGAGCATGGGCCCTCCTACCTTCAAAGTCGGCCCATGCAGCTAGGAGTTAGGGTCAGGTTAGGGACGCTTTAGGAGGTGACCTGCTCCCTAATCCTGTCGTCCTGGCCGAGTAGCCTAACATCTTCTGGCATCGCACGGCTGAGGGTTTTCCCCATCCTCAGCCGTGACAGCTATCTAGTTGGGAGACCCTCTCGCACGACAAATTTATTGTCCTTTGGGGTCCGTGGCTAAAATGGCTGGGAGACGGAGCCGCAGAGCCTGTGACCCTCCACCGTGACCCAGAAGTAGCGACTCCTCTTCATTAGTTAATTCCCCTTGGGTTGCATACGTCTTCAATGACTATCATACTTATTTAGTCACATTAGTAGTTATGGCTTAGCCAGCTATTTGTCTGATTTTGTCCTCGCCTGCTCCATCCAGTCTCTCTCTGACACTTACTAGCTATACCCTCACGGGAACTAGTTCCTTACATGCCATATTTACCATTCATGTGATGTCTTCCTAAACAAGTCTAACTCATCACATTGTATATCGTTCTATCTTGCTGTACCTACATTGCAATTTTGTATCTTATATGCCGTCCTCGATTGTTGGACTGTTGTTCGTCTTATGTTATTGTCTTTTTTTATCATGCCTGCTGTGATAAATAAAGATTTGTTAAAAAAAATAATATTTTAACAGCATGTTCCCTACTCAACGGTGGACACGTAGCATCACAACATATTTACATATACATGCACCATATATATGCAATACACATACAGATGGACATCTGATTCACTTGCGCAAATGGCCAGATGCAGGCTCAGTTGCTTGCGCAGTGACTGCCGTATTATTACCGTTCGGCAGAGGGATGACTACTGGCTCTCCACCATGTTAGATCCTCGCTACCAGTCCAAAATGGGGGCCTTTTTTCCGCCTGCTTAGAGGGAGGATACACTCAACTATTATCGAGACATCCTAAGTAGTCAGTTGGTTGCTGCCTATGTGCGCCATCGCCCATCCTCATGAAGGTCTGACCGGGGGGGCCCTCTGCGTTCACGCTCCACTGCCATGACTGCTGGAGGGGGTTGGGGAGCCATGGGCAGCACCAGCTCCATCAGCAGCAACTTAAGTCTGTAGTCTCTAATAAGCACTTTTCTTCACCCGCCTACTGAAGAAACAACCCAGCATCAGCAGGACATGGAGCAGAACCTGAACCAGCAGGTGGTGGCATGCTTGGAGTGCATCCTGCCACCCCAATTCCAAGATCGCCTGGACTACTGGGCCTCCAAACTTGATTTGTGGCCCCAAATGGCTGAGATTGCCCTGGAGAAGCTTTCCTGCCTGGCAAGTAGTGTGGCATAAATGCTGGTGTTTAGTGTGGCGGAGGACATAGATACCCCAAAGAGAACTCACCTTTCCTCACAAAATGTTGAGAAACTGACCTTTGTAAAGATGAATCAGGTGTGGATTAGCCAGGATTTCGACACGCCAGTGCTTGATGCATCAGACTAGATCATTCTGGGTGCCACACTAAAACATTGTGAAAAATGACTCGTTACTTCTGACCACATACTTCAGCCACTATTCTGATGCTACAACCCGCCTGATGACACACACCTGCTGCCTCTGCTGCCATCTTTTCCTACTGCCACTATCTTTTGCTGTTACTGCCACTGCTGTTGCACCCCACCTCCCCACTATGTGACTGGGCCACTGTTTTGACTCCTGATGCTGTTGCCTTCCTCACCACTCTGTGACTGGGCCATTATGTTGACTCTTCTGGTTGCGACACAATAAGGGGCCATGGGTCCCTTAAAACAAATGTTTTTCGTGATGCCGGTTGCAGTGAAGCAACAAGGGCACAGGGCCGCTTTAAGTGATGTAATAGATGGTACCCGGGTGTAGGAATGCCAGAGTGGTGTAGGTTGGACTAAATATCCCTTAATGCTGGTGCACATGTCACGGTGCTCCTACCTGGATACGCTGGAACCCAGACATTGTCGTCCAAAGCAGAGCAAATAGGGGGAATAATCAAGGTATTTGAAGAAATACTGCTCCGTACACTATTAGAACGAAGTTTTATGCGAATTGACTTCGGATGTTTCATCCGAAGTCATTTCGCTTATCCCTAATAATGATATTTATGACCTTAATTAGAGCAGAATTTTTGATCCATTAGTAATAAAAATGCTTTTTGGTGTAGATTCATCTTATTTAACATTCATTGCTTGCGTAGTGACTGCGGTATTCTTACCATTCGGCAGAGGGATGACTACTGGCCGACACATTCTTTGTTATTCTGATATTACAGTGTATTTAACATTCATATTACTTTCAAAATGTTAAATTGAGGTGGAGTTTCACTTTAAATATTATCCCCATATACTATTCATCATTCAGGACAGATATCTGATTACATCAGCAGCAGTCAGAAGCCCCGCCCCCAGAGAAGTAATCTGTGATGCTGGATGACATCACAATGCAGTGTCCAGTGTTCTATGTGTTGGGGGTGCTCTGGAGTCTTTTGAGGGTTACTTGCTGTTGGAGATGGAGCTACAGAGACTTTTTCTGATTTTCTGCATAACTAGCCTGTGCTTGGCTGATAAAAAAGTCACAATACGACCATCAGGTAATGGACGCTATTACTAGGGGGGTCTGTGAAGGTTTCTGGGGGTCACTTATAAAAAGAGTCTTCTGTCTCCTCCTCATGTTACAATCTTGGGGTCATTTGCTGCCATCATGGATTTAAGTCTTTATTTCCCTTCGTTCTCTTCTGGACAGTGACTTTACCTGGATTTCTGACAAAAACATCTGCCGGACCGGACAGCGGAGGAGCCAAGAACAGTGAGTAGTCAATTCCTCCCTCCCTCCCTCCTCTAATACTACTCCCATCATCCTCTACCAAGCCCTGGCTGTAGTGGAGGAGAACGACCACTGAGCGGCTTCATTAGGGGATTGCTCCTATATAATGATGTTCCCATTACCCCCAGCCCAGCCACGCTGCCAGTCCCTGCCCGCTGATATCTTTATAAAGGACAGCGCTGGCATCAGGAGGATCTGGAGATGTTGGACAATGTCTTATAGGATATTCTGTCTATAATAGGAAGTAATAACCGCCATCTTGTTTCTTTATTACCAGTCACGAGCCTCGCTCTCAAGGCTGTATCGGCAATTTCAACTTTGTTTACTATTGTGAGCATCATTACATGCTGGTGAGTGTCCATCTTCTTCTTCTCTACAGATCACATTCTTCTCTATAGGGAACTGCTATATAACATGGGGCTGCACTTTACTGTCTGACCTACAGGGGGCGCAATGACTAGAGCAGCCAGGCTATACCCCAGGGGCTGGATCAGGCGGTGCTATATTTAGATGTCCGCTGCTCTTCCTCTCCTGGTATTATGATGTAATATACACTAGGACCCCATATCCTTCCTGCCTGGTATACACTGCACCTTTCTACCTGCCCCTCTGTAGTGGGGGAGGGGATCAGGGGTATATTCTGGGGGTAACTGAATATTGTCATATCTGCCAGTTTATGTAAGGACATTTCTCTGTGTTACAGCTACAAGTGTATTAAAAAATGCCAGCATGTCATACTAGACCGCCTAATGGAAGTGGTGGTGGAGCGGACAGGTAAGAACGGCTTTAAAATATCATATACACAGGTTAGGTCTTCCTCTTATACCTGGGGGTCCTACATATTGGAGGGTCTTTTTAGCCCCCTAGAAATCAGCAGAATGCAGCGGTCAGACATCTTGTGTCTGCTGATGGGCTGCAAGGAAGACATTGGGAATTTCCCTGCGTCCTCCTTGTTATATTGTCTCATTTCTCATATTCTTATAGAGATAGAGTTTGTTACGTCTACAACTTACTGATGGTTTCCTTTTACATTCTATTTGGTCCAACAGCTGGGAATAAAGTAATTAAAACAGTACGACGTGTGAAACATGGCATATATTCTGGAGATATTAGAGATATACCAATGATGTATCTGAAAAAATTTGGCCTAAAACATCTATATATATTTTGAAGAAAAATAAAGATAAGAAGAAGAGGAGAAGAAGACAGAGGAACATCTTGAGGACATGCGTGAAATCTCTTTATCATCATTATTTATGTCCAAGGAGATAAATAGAAAAACCACCCCCTGTCCCTGACCCCCACCCACCAAAAAAAATAATAAAAAGTGTCATCTTGTATGAATATTAAGTGTTTTGGAGTCATTTTCCTCTTCCAGATCTGAGGTCTCTGTTCTCTTCTATATGGTTGCCTGAAAAGTTGTGTTCTTCCTTCTCCAATAATTGGTAGCAGCAGGAGCAGTCCCTCCCTTTCCATGTGGTGGACTCTTCACCTTTCAGAGAATGGATGGCTTGTGCCGAGCCAAGGTGAAGAGTCCCAAGCCGTCATGTCTTCATCCAGGTTGTAAAGCGGTTCCTGAAGGCTTCCTCCCAACTGCAAGACATCTTGAAAATGGCCAGGAAACTGTGCATGCACTTCAGCCACTCTTACACTGCAAAACACGCCCTCCTTGAGCTGCAAAGGCAGAACGCTGTACCCCAACATCACCGTTGGAATTCCACCCTCCATATGTTGGACCGACTATATGAGCAGAGGAAGGCCGCAGGGATGGGATTCAAATTTTTAACAACATGTTTCCTACTCAATGGTGAACACGTGGCATTACGACTTTTTTTCATATAATACACTATATATATGCAATACACATACACATGGACCCCTGAGTCCCTTGTGCAAATGGCCAGATGCAGGCTCAGTTGCTTGCGTAGTGACTGCGGTATTCTTACCATTCGGCAGAGGGATGACTACTGGCTCTCCAACATGTTTGATCCTCGCTACCGGTCCAAAATGGGGGGATTTTTTTCCACCTGCTGAGAGGGAGGATACACTCAACTATTATCGAGACATCCTGCGTAGTCAGTTGGTTGCTGCCTATGTGCGCCATCGCTTATCCTCATGAAGGTCTGACCGGGGGGGGCCCTCTGCGTTCACGCTCCACTGCCATGACTGCTGGAGGGGGTTGGGGAGCCAAGGGCAGCACTAGCTGGAGGACACCTGACCATATAGGGAGGGTGTACAGACTGGGGGTCCCCCTTTCCCCCTTTCCCAGGTTCTCTATCCTTGTTTTAGGGCCCCATTTGATTTTGGTCAGGGTTTGGTGCTTTGGGGGTTAATGATGTCATCCTGCAGTGCAGGAAGGGGCATGCTGTATAGGTGCCCCTTTATAAGACACTGTGTCTCCTTCTTCCTCTTTGGCAGAAGCGCTGTGTGTGGTAAGATCAGTGTTCAGTCTGCACAAGAGGGATGGATCCCCTGAGGGATATGTTTATGGCTCGCATGGCGGAGGGGGGGGGGTGAGGACTTCGCTCATTCCTCTGCAGCCTTGGAACCCCCCTGCCGTCTGCCCCTGGCCTTGCGGTTACCTTAATGTGCCCCTTAGTTCTGGAGCTTCGTCGGGGGGGCCGGCAGTCTGCCCGGCATATCGGCCCCCCCCCCCCCGCTAGGCTCGGAAACAGCCCCCCCCTCCCTGCGAACCTCAAGTACTGCTGGTGCAGCTGCGATCCCGGCCAGCCAGCGCTTCTCTGCTGCGCCGGCCATAGCTCCACCCCTTCTGGTGTATTTGCCGGCAGTGTGGCGCGAAGTTGGGACATCGATTATGGGGGCGACTGTTAGTAACCCTCCCTCTGGGGATTCGCCTCCTACCCCCCCTAATTCTCAGCCCCCACCCATCCCACCCCCCTCTGCAGTTCTGGTGCAAGGAGAAGTTGAACCCACATTACCATCTGCCCTTGTGGGGGGCGATATGGACATAACTGCTGCTGTGGGTGCTCCAGTGAGTGCTCCTCAGGCAGCTGCTGCGGGGGCTCCTGCCCAGCAGCTTCAGGACAGTCCCCCAGCCCCCCGGCGGTCGCACAGGCGCAGAGCACGATCTCATTCATCACCCTCCTCTGTTGAGAGCCGGAGGCGGAGTCGGCATGGGTCGCATAGGCGTCAGTCCCGTCGCCGGTCTGGCGATTCGCGGTGGAGTACACGCTCCAGATCTTCTAGGTGGCGGTCCCCATCCTCCTCAGAGGGATCCTCCGCCGCTTCGGGAGAGGCTGGTCGGGAGTTGCACAGGAGACGCAAGAGGCGGATGCCTAGCCATTCCTCCAGGGTCCATATCCTGGTTCCAGTGACGTGTCCGCAACCTGAAGTTGCTGCGCCGGGTCCCGTGGCGGAGCCGGTTCCTTCTACGTTTGGATTTTCGGTCCCTTCACCCGGAGGCGGATCTGGAAGGCAAGGAGTGCCCGCAGCACCTGTGGCTCCTGGAGGACAACAGTGGATGTCGCTGATTCAGGTTTCGGTTTCCCCTGCAACCTGGCAGGCGCATGGTAAGGCGTGGGGGGAATGGGAGAGCATGGTGGGGGGGCGAGATGTGGTTTCCAGAAATGATCTCCGACTGGAGGTAACAATTGAGTGGTTATTGTGATTACGCTCCAGTTGGGTGTCAGCTTCGGTTATGCAGCGTAGGCTGTCCGGGGTAGCCTTCCATTTTCGGTTGCGCAATTGGCCGGATGTCACTAAGAGATTTGTTATACGCCAGGCGCTTCGGGGGTGGAGAAAGGAGCTTGTATACCGTGAATGTAGGCACCCGGTGTCATTTAATCTTTTAGGCAGACTCATCGCTAAGCTATCTGAGGTCTGTGGGTCCCCGTTTGAGGTTGCGCTGTTTTCTGCCAGCTTCAGTATAGCCTTCTTTGCAGCGTTACTGAACAGCGAGCTAGTATCTCCGGCTGGTAGCAGACCAGGTAGCCTTTCTTGTGCCGACGTGGTCCTGGGTAATGACTCATTGAGGATCAGGGTGAGTCGCTCCAAGACGGACCAGTATGGTAGCGGCTCATGGATTCCCCTTCACCCGGTTCCTGGTGTGGCATGCCCAGTTCGACTGACGTCTAGTTATAGCTCCATGTGGGGTACGAGCCATACTTTCTTGGCGCATGCTGACGGCTCTCCTCTGACCAAGTTTCAGTTCACTTCTGTTTTCAAGGCCTGTTTAGAACTGGCCGGGATGAATCCCTAGGAATTTGGCACGCTTTCATTTCGTATTGGGGCAGCGACTGAAGCCGCTAGGGCGGGTTTGCCGGAGTCTGAGGTCATGAGGATCGGCAGATGGAAGTCTGCTTGTTTTGCGAGGTATTCTAGACCGGACCTATTATAAAAAGTAACATTTAAAAAAATAAAAGTAGAGGAAGAAGAAATCTGTCTCCGGTTTCCCCCTCCCCCGGGGGTCTGTTCTGTTGATCGCTTTTGTTCATTTTATGTGTGTGTTTTCGCGGTTTTAATGGTTGTTTCTTCGCAGGAGCAGTAAGACCAACCGTGTGGATAGTGGGTCACTCCTACATTTTCTGGGCAGCGCAGAGAGCCGAATGTCCACCCGGTGGGAGATCCCTGGGCTTCAGTGATGTGAGAGTGTCAGTGGAGGGGGATCTGGGGCCTCAGATGGTCCCCAGCTGTTATCACAAGTGGTGGAGATTGGCATGCAGGCGGGTGGTCCCATAGTGTTGGTGGTCCACGCGGGGGGCAACAGTATCGGGTCCATGCCGTTGATGGAGCTCTTAACGCTAATGCGGGCTGACCTAGAACGTTTTCCGTCTTTTTTTCCGGGAGGTTGTTTTAGTATGGTTCGAGATTGTGTCACTGGTGGTGTGGTAAGGTGGTAGGGATGGTGAGGCCATCGAGAAGTGCAGGCGGACGGTGAACGTACGAATGTCCCGGTTTGTTAGATCCCGCAGTGGGGTTGTTGTTCGTCATCGACAATTGGAGGGCGACAATCGCTCATTGATGAGGCCGGATGGTGTCCACTTGTCCGATATCGGCCTGGATATTTTTCACTCTGGTCTCCAGGATGGGGTTGAACAGGCCATGTTCTTGTTGGGTGGTGGTCGGAGCCCCGTGTGAGAGCGGGTCTCCCCCGTAGCGGCAGGTAAAGAAAAATACGATACTGAGCAGGTGAACTGGCGTAATCTGCCCGCTGGGAGGCCAGCGGCCGGCAGATTGCACGGGCTCAGTTATGTGTTATGCCGTTAAAAGAATTAGCTGTGGCCGACTACTACCCAACACAATCGTTAAATAGTAACATGGCGGGGCCAGGGTGTAGAGGGTTATCCCTTCCCCTACTCCTTTCCTGAGAGTCACTACCAACAGTCTGGAGGACACCTGACCATATAGGGAAGTGTACAGGGACTGGGGGTCCCCTTTTCCCCCTTTCCCAGGTTCCCTATCCTTGTTTTAGGACCCCATTTGATTTTGGTCAGGGTTTGGGGGTTAATGATGTCATCCTGCAGTGCAGGAAGGGGCGTGCTGTTTAGGTGCCCCGTTATAAGACCCTGTGTCTCCTCCTTCTTCCTCTTTGGCAGAAGCGCTGTGTTCCTCCCTCCCTCCCTGTTGTATGGGTACGAAGGTTATCTTTGGTATGGTTTTTTGGTTATGGAGGTTTTTGTGAATTCTGGGCTGATGGCTTGTGTTTAATGGATGCATCCTATTAAGTCACAGATGGCGGCAGGTAAAGAAAAATAGGATACTGAGCAGGTGAACTGGCGTAATCTGCCCGCTGGGGGGCCAACGGCCGGCAGATCGCACGGGCTCAGTTATGTGGTATGCCGTTAAAAGAATTAGCTGTGGCCGACTACCACCCAACAAAATCGTTAAATAAAGGTTATGAACATGACTTAGTTGTCAGTGTCATTTGTGGCGGGTTAACATGGCGGGGCCAGGGTGTAGAGGGTTACCCCTTCCCCTTCTCCTTTCCTGAGAGTGACTACCAACAGTCTCCATCAGCAGAAACTTAAGTCTGTAGTCTCTAATAAGCACTTTTCTTCACCCGCCTACTGAAGAAACAACCCAGCATCAGCAGGACATGGAGCAGAACCTGAACCATCAGGTGGTGGCATGCTTGAAGTGCACCATGCCACCCCAGATCCAAGATCATCTGGACTACTGGGCCGCCAAACTTGATTTGTGGCCCCAACTGGCTGAGATTGTCCTGGAAAAGCTTTTCTGCCCGGTCAGTAGTGTGGCATGAATGCTGGTGTTTAGTGTGGAGGGGGACATAGATACCCCAAAGAGAACTCGCCTTTCCTCACAAAATGTTGAGAATTGAGAAACCGACCTTTGTAAAGATGAATCAGGTGGGGATCAACCAATATTTCCACATGCCAGTGCTTGATTCAATAGACTACATCATTCTGGGTGCCACACCAAAACCCTGTGAAACATGACCCGTTACTTCTGGACACATGCTTCAGCCACTATTTTGATGCTGCCACCTACCTGATGCCACACACCTGCTGCCTCTGCTGCCATCTTCTTCTACTGCCACTATCTTGTGTTACTGCCACTGCTGTTGCACCCCACCTCCCCACTCTGTGACTGGGCCATTATGTTGACTCCTCTTGTGGTTGCCACCCTCATCACTCTGTGACTGGGCCACTGTGTTGACTCCTCATTCTGTTGCCACCTTCACCATTCTGTGACTTGGCCACTAGTGTCCCAGTTTGCCATCACCATTTATTTTACCCTTCTTCTGATCTGTCAGAAAAAATGAAAAATGATAACTACGATCTAAAGAGTCTTCTATAGACATAGTCGGGGCACCAGGTCTCTGAGATAACATCAATTTAGAGACCATAAAACTTCTTGTAGTGTGTCATAAATCCCGGGGACAAATTCAGTCCAGTATTCAAAGTGTCAAGCAGTGTTATAAATTTGTATTCCCAAATTCTGTGTTTTGTACCCACTCCTGCTTTTGGCTACCTAATCATGAGCAACTTCTGATACAAAATACTGACCATGGGATACAGGCCTTATAGCTGCTACAGTGGTTGGGGAGTGAGACCAGGTTGTCTCCTCTCCCTGCAAAGTACACTGTCACTGGGGAATGGAGACGCTGCTCTCCTCTCCCTTCAAAACATACTGCCACTGGGGAGCAGGACCGACTGTCCCTACTCCCTGAAACTCCAGCTGCCGTTGGGTAGTCAGACCGACTGTCTGGACTCCGGGTAACGCTGGCTGTAGTTGGGGATCTGGGCCGGATGCCCAGCATCCCTGTAGGGCCGGCGGAGAGACTTCGGTCCCATCTCTACCTGCCGTTAGGAGGTCTTCCCAGAACCAGACAATGAAGTTCCCTACTTTGGGAGTTGGTAGGGAAGCAGGGGGTATCGCTGCCAAGTCTTCCCAGTTGTAGGAGGGCAGATCTGGCTCTGTTTGTAGTGTAGGTTGGAATGGAGCTGAGCAGGTGTTGATAGGTCTGCTCCAGCTCCCACTCCCTTGTTACCAGGTGGGTCATGTCTTTGCTCAACTCCCATCCGTCAGCATAAACATGCATGCCTATCCTGTAGTCGTAGATGTCCCAAAACCTATTCTCCTTCATGCTGCCGAGATCAATGTCCTCCTCCAAGGCTTCCCATAGTAACCCAGGTCCATCATAATCCTTCCCTTCAGGTAAGTTGTGCTCGGCCGTCCAGGGGGAATGTTGAATGACATGCCACCTTAGGGCCCAGTAAGCGTCCTCTAGCCAACACTTCTTACATACCAGGCTCTGGAGCTCTGTTACCCACTCATCCAGAGGGTGCTCTCCCACGAGACCCATCCACATCGCCACACGCTTCTGTAGCCGTTACTCATAACTGGGGAGACTCTCACCTCGCCGCCGCTGGGCATTTTCCAGGGAATCATACCAGACTTCCTTTCGGTCTGCATCCCTGTAGTCGGCGGCTGCCTCCTCCTCCTCATCATGGAATGCTGTCTGAAGACTAGTTGATTCCATCCTGCTGTATCCCGGGGAGTTGTACGGATTCTAGCGTTGCCCTCAATTTTGTAAATCCACGAACGGTGTCTCCAATCTGCTTCTCCTCTCACTAGGACGCCATCCCACTGCTGCCACCACTGTAACGGATCTCCTGGCACCCCGACTGGATACCTCCCTTGATGGATGCTCCTAGTGTTTCCCGAGGACTCCAAGCACTACGCTCGACACCGTAAGCACCACAGGAAAAAGGAACAGGAACAGCTCTTACAAGAGCTAGGGGTTAAAGCCAGGGGAGTATACAGCGTATAGCAATCCCCACACACATGAGACGAGGCTCTATGTTGAAGGTAAAACAGGAACTCCCTTTATTGAAGACCAACTCAATATATATACAGTTCAAGAAGTCTAACAACATAACGCAATCAACCATGAACAACATGCAAACAAACATCACCCCCCCACACACACACACACACACACACACACACACACACACTCCATAATGAATGAATAGGGAGAGAGGAGACACATGTGATGGGATTATCTCCTGAGTGTATCATAGGGTGATCTACTTATCTAGGAGTCGGCTGCTCCTGGAGTCAGCTATCTTAATCCCATCACTAACACAATCAGTGGGAGTCTCAGTGCAGAGTTAACCCCTTTTTGTGTTGCTGAATTCACACCCTGCACCTTTAATGGGCAATAGGAAATATGTGTCATATAAATTCCACACATAAATCAGGGTTCATAGTTCCTTGTAACCCCAAAAGTTCTGAGGGGGTCTCTATAGTTCTGGGTCCATAGTCCGCATGAAGGAGGCTATCCCTCAGGCTTCTCCAGCAGCCCCAGTGACGGTTCAGTCCTTCACACTCGCTATGTAACATCATTACTTAGCCATTAAAAGGTATCAAACCTGCAATACTCTTATTTTGTTTCTCTTAATGAGAGCACTAAACCAAAACACAGAAGACATGCAAATATTCCAATCACGTGTCATCTCTTTTTTGGATCCACTCCTGTTTGTTTGTTTTTTGGCCTTGCCAATATTATTCTTTATTATTATTTATTATACACACTTATATAACGCTGACATATTCTGCATCCTTTACAGACAATAGCATCACACTGTCCCCAATTGGGCTCACAATCTAAGATCCCTATCATTATGTCTTAGCAATACTGATGGATTACTGACCAAATGCTGACCGCATTAAGGTGGATGCTCAAAAGACAGGATCCGTTTTTGGGGGTTATTGTTCTGACGGATCAGAGGAAGGGCAAAATAATCAGTGACGCCAACACAAACTTACTGCTGACACCCTCTCCCCTCTGTCAGGGGGCACCACTTGAAGTGTGAACTGATTCTAAGAGTGACGTCTGTTAACTAACTGAATGAATGGGGCTGAGCTACAACACCAAGCACAGCCACTATATAATGGATGGTTCTGTGCTTGGTAAGGCCTCTTCAAACAGCTGATTGGCAGAGCAGCTGGGCGTCAGACCCTTACCGATCAGATACTGATGACCTATCCTTCAGATATTGATGAAACAGTCTGAAAATCCCTTTAAATTGTACCTTTCCCAATGAATCTGCCGTTTTATCTTAAGCTAGAATGTGATAGAGCAGGAGGAGCAGAGCAAACTGATAAATAGTTTTGTGGGTAAAGATTCACTATAACCAGTATTTCATTCATTTAAATTGCTGCTCATTCTACCACTTATTGCTGCTCCAGTTACACATGTATACAGTACACTTCCAGGCTCCCTCTAGTGGTGGCAGGCAGCTCTGCAGATCTGTCTCACATCAAATGCAGCTCCAACACCTATAACAATATTTATGACCTTAATTAGAGCAGAATTTTTGATCTATTAGTAATAAAAATGTATTTTGTTGTAAATCCATCTTATTCTGATATTACAGTGTATTTAACATTCATATTACTTTCAAAATGTTAAATTGAGGTGGAGTTTCACTTTAAATATTATCCCCCATATACTATTCATCATTCAGGACAGATATCTGATGACATCAGCAGCAGCCAGAAGCCCCGCCCTCAGAGAAGACACCTGTGATGCTGGATGACATCACAATGCAGTGTCCAGTGTTCTATGTGTTGGGGGTGCTCTGGAGTCTTTTGAGGGTTACTTGCTGTTGGAGATGGAGCTACAGAGACTTTTTCTGATTTTCTGCATAACTAGCCTGTGCTTGGCTGATAAAAAAGTCACAATACGACCATCAGGTAATGGACGCTATTACTAGGGGGGGTCTGTGCAGGTTTCTGGGGGTCACTTATAAAAAGAGTCTTCTGTCTCCTCCTCATGTTACAATCTTGGGGTCATTTGCTGCCATCATGGATTTACGTCTTTATTTTCCTTCATTCTCTTCTGGACAGTGACTTTACCTGGATTTATGACAAAAACATCTGCCGGACCGGACAGCGGAGGAGCCAAGAACAGTGAGTAGTCAATTCCTCCCTCCCTCCTCTAATACTACTCCCATCATCCTCTACCAAGCCCTGGCTGTAGTGGAGGAGAACAACCACTGAGCGGCTTCTTTAGGGGATTGCTCCTATATAATGATGTTCCCATTACCTCCAGTCCAGCTACGCTGCCAGTCCCTGCCCGCTGATGGACAGGACAGCGCTGGCATCAGGATGATTTGGAGATGTTAGACAATATCTTATAGGATATTCTGTCTATAATAAGAAGTAATAACCGCCATCTTGTTTCTTTATTACCAGTCACGAGCCTCGTTCTCAAGGCTGTATCGGCAATATCAACTTTGTTTACTATTGTGAGCATCATTACATGCTGGTGAGTGTCCATCTTCTTCTTCTCTACAGATCACATTCTTCTCTATAGGGAACTGCTATATAACATGGGGCTGCACCTTACTGTCTGACCTACAGGGGGCGCAATAACTAGAGCAGCCAGCCTATACCCCAGGGGCTGGATCAGGCGGTGCTATATTCAGATGTCCGCTGCTCTTCCTCTCCTGGTATTATGATGTAATATACACTAGGACCCCATATCCTTCCTGCCTGGTATACACTGCACCTTTATACCTGCCCCTCTGTAGTGGGGGAGGGGATCAGGGGTATATTCTGGGGGTAACTGAATATTGTCATATCTGCCAGTTTATGTAAGGACATTTCTCTGTGTTACAGCTACAAGTGTATTAAAAAATGCCAGCATGTCATACTAGACCACCTGATGGAAGTGGTGGTGGAGCGGACAGGTAAGAAAGGCTTTATAATATCATATACACAGGTTAGGTCTGCCTCTTATACCTGGGGGTCCTACATATTGGAGGGTCTTTTTAGCACCCTAGAAATCAGCAGAATGCAGCTGACAGACATCTTGTTTCTGCTGATGGACTGCAAGGAAGACATTGGGAATTTCCCTGCGTCCTCCTTGTTATATTGTCTCATTTCTCATATTCTTATAGGGATAGAGTTTGAAATGTCTACAACTTACTGATGGTTTCCTTTTACATTCTATTTGGTCCAACAGCTGTGAATAAAGTAATTAAAACAGTATGGAGTGTGAAACATGGCATATATTCTGGAGATATTGGAGATATACCAATGATCTATTTGAAGAAATTCGGCCTAAAACATCTATATAATATTTTGAAGAAAAATAAAGAGAAGATAAAGAGAAGAAGACAGAGGAACATCTTGAGGACATGCGTGAAATCTCTTTATCACCATTATTTATGTCCAAGGAGATAAATAGAAAAACCAACCCCCTGTCCCTGTCCCCTACCCTTCCTTTCCACCCCACCCCCGAAAAAAAATAATAAAAAATTTCATCTTGTATGAATATAAAGTGTTATGGAGTAATTTCCTCTTCCAGATCCGAGGTCTCTGTTCTCTTCTATATGGTTGCCTGAAAAGTTGTGTTCTTCCTTCTCCAATAATTGGTAGCAGCAGGGGCAAATTTGTTGTTTCAGGGGCCCCATGCTGTTAGGTCTGGGTGCCCTAATCAAAGACATTTACAATATTTACACTTCTTGCACTGTCCTCCTCAACAATCTTTCATGTGCCTCTCATACACATTGATGCCCTTTTACTTGCCTCTACACAATCTAATGCTCCTTCATATGTCCCATAGTATTTTGCCTCTTTATGTGCCCCTCAATGTGTCCCATGCACAGAATGATACCCAATGTGCTCTACTCACAGTGTGATGCCCCCCAAGGGCAAAACTGCTGCAGGGCCTGCAGTGGTAAAGAGGCCCAGGCTGTTAGAGCCAAGCATAACTTGCCAGTACATGTAAGCCGTGTACCGGGGTGGGCTCCCTAGGATACAGCGAAGTCACGAACGAGGAAAGTAACTCCAACACTAGCTTTTGCCAAAACAGTATTTTACTTAAACGTGGCAATGACCACAACCACAAATGCTTGGAACATACAATAAATTTACATACACCCAGCCTGAAGGCTGAGACCCTTCTGCTGCCAGCACGGCACCCTCCGATGGATGTTGGAGGAAAGTGCGGTAATTTACCTACTGGCAGGCACAATTAAACAGCCACGCCTTATCTGTTATTACCCTAAAAATCAGGAACAACTGTATGGGTGCGAGGTGCGGGCTAGCCGGTGCAGCACAACAGCTTACAATCTTACAAAGCTCTACAGTATTCCCACTCCTATAACTGGTCGTGTATCACGTGCCTGAGTATTCCTTCTGAGCAAAACTGCCTGGCTTGAGTTTGTAGGGAGGTTTATCAGCTCTCCAGTGTGAAATGTCACTTTAAATTGTGGGGTCCTTGCAATGAACAATAGCAACACTTGTGGCCTGACACAAGCCGAAACCCTATCTAACTGACTACAGGCCTGGTCTCAGTCACCAGGATTCTAGGCGCCAACACTGCAGTGAGGTGCGTGCACGATCAGTCTTACCAACCCGGGTCTGCTCTGCCTCTTCTAGTGGCTCTGGACTGAACATAGGCTTCTCCAACAAGCATGCAGTGCCACAGAGTATGTTGCTTTGCACCTCAGCTCTCATCAGTGTTTCTGGAAGCAATCCTTGTTCCTCTGGACAGGATCAGGGCCTTGGACACTATCAGCTTCACTGGGCTGTAGTTCTGGTCACCGAAGGGTGCTCCCACACCTGGATGTCGATGGGTTCTCCGCCGGCAGGTGGACTCATGAGTTGGCCGTCGCCACAAAATTACTGTATGAACTAATAATTGGGAGAGACTACCCCGGTTACCGATACCCGTGAGACAGATGTGACCCTAGCAGAGTGGCCTGGCTCAGGGGGGAAACGAGAACCCTGGGAACCTGAGTCCGAAGGGCCAGCAGTAGGGGGGACCGCCACTTCGGTGGAAGAGGGGGAGACAACCCCGCTAAGTGTGATGGTGGGAGACATGGAGGATTTGCCGCCAGGTCCGGAGCTAGCCTCAATGTCTCCGGGGATAATTTTGGTCCTGCACAACATCAGGACCCAACCCTATCCAGAGCCTGGGAAAATGTATTAATAATAGATGGGGAACCACAACAACCGGGGGCAGAGGCAGTGTTTCCCTGTTTTGTGGTTCATCAAGAGATGTTATATCGAGTAGACCAGCTGCAAGGTGAATCCATTGAACAGTTGGTGGTGCCCCAGGCTTATCGCAAACTCGTATTAGAGTTAGCCCACCAGCATGTTCTCGGGGGTTATCTGGGAATGCAAAAAACGCAGGATCGGATTCTACAGCGGTTCAGAGAGGAAGAAGAATATTGTAAGTCTTGCCAACCTGCCAGATAACTAGCCCCCAGGCACATTTCTGTAGTCCCCTGGTACCCCTCCCGATTATCGAGGCCCCGTTCGAGGGAATCGCTATGGATCTCGTAGGCTCGGTACCGAAGTCTGCTAGAGGACACCAACACATCTTCTTCTGCCCTCTCTCATGTTCGCTGTGCGAGAGGTTCTCCAGGCCTCTATTGGGGTTTCTCCCTTCAAACTGCTATACGGCAGACACCCTGTGGTCTGTTGGATGTGGCCAAAGAGGCGTGAGAACAACAACCCACACCGCACAGAAGTGTTGTTGAGTACGTCACCCAGATGCAAGGACGGATGGAAACAGTTTTTCCTCTGGTTAGAGAGCATATGGAGGCAGCACAGCGAGCCCAGAGTAGGATCTATAATGGCAGACTCGGGTCCAGACCTTTATCCCGGGTGATCGGGTATTGGTTCTGGTACCAACCGTAGACAGTAAGCTCCTAGCTAGGTGGCAGGGGCCCTATTGCAGTGTCCCACTAGCGTATGTGGGCACTGCAAAAGCTTATTGTGTCACATGTTATATCATGCTATATTTCATCCTTATGTTAAATCCCTGTTACCAGACTGTCAGGTGCACTACATACATTCCACCACTAGATGGGGTGGCACCTCAGTATATACACTCACCTAAAGAATTATTAGGAACACCTGTTCTATTTCTCATTAATGCGATTATCTAGTCAACTAATCACATGGCAGTTGCTTTAATGCAGGTAGGGTTGTGGTCCTGGTCAAGACAATCTCCTGAACTCCAAACTGAATGTCAGAATGGGAAAGAAAGGTGATTTAATCAATTTTGAGTGTGGCATGGTTGTTGGTGCCAGACAGGCAGGTCTGAGTATTTCACAATCTGCCTCAGTTACTGGGATTTTCACGCACAACCATTTCTAGGGTTTACAAAGAATGGTGTGAAAAAGGAAAAACATCCAGTATGTGGCAGTCTTGTGGGCGAAAATGCCTTGTTGATGCTAGAGGTCAGAGGAGAATGGGCCGACTGATTCAAGCTGATAGAAGAGCAACGTTGACTGAAATAACCACTCGTTACAACCGAGGTCTGCAGCAAAGCATTTGTGAAGCCACAACACGCACAACCTTGAGGCAGATGGGCTACAACAGCAGAAGACCCCACTGGGTACCACTCATCACTACAAATAGGAAAAGAGGCTACAATTTGCACGAGCTCACCAAAATTGGACTGTTGAAGACTGGAAAAATGTTGCCTGGTCTGATGAGTCTCGATTTCTGTTGAGACATTCAAATGGAAGAGTCCGAATTTGGCGTAAACAGAACGAGAACATGTATCCATCATGCCTTGTTACCACTGTGCAGGCTGGTGGTGGTGGTGTAATGGTGTGGGGGATGTTTTCTGGGCACACTTTAGGCCCCTTAGTGCCAATTGGCCATCGTTTAAATGCCACGGGCTACCTGAGCATTGTTTCTGACCATGTCCATCCCTCATGACCACCATGTACCCATCCTCTGATGGCTACTTCCAGCAGGATAATGCACCATGTCACAAAGCTCGAATCATTTCAAATTGGTTTCTTGAACATGACAATGAGTTCACTGTACTAAAATGACCCCCACAGTCACCAGATCTCAACCCAATAGAGCATCTTTGGGATGTGGTGGAACGGGAGCTTCGTGCCCTGGATGTGCATCCCTCAAATCTCCATCAACTACAAGATGCTATCCTATCAATATGGGCCAACATTTCTAAAGAATGCTATCAGCACCTTGTAGAATCAATGCCACGTAGAATTAAGGCAGTACTGAAGGCAAAAGGGGGTCCAACAGCCTATTAGTATGGTGTTCCTAATAATTCTTTAGGTGAGTGTATATGGCACAGTTCAGGCCTAGTTAGGGGAGTTGAGTTTAAAGTGTGGAGGAAGAAGGAGATGGAGTGAGGAGCTGGGGGAAGGAGAGGTCCCCTCTCCTCTCAGCTCTCTCTCTCGGGCTCCACGGCCCAGAGGAGCCAACGTGTATCTCAGTATCAAGCCAGGAAGATAGACAGAGGTGAAATCTATATTCTACCATTCACGCTTCCGGAGTAGCAAGTGAATTTTGTCAAGTTTATTGTTGGATAAAGACAAAGGAAGGACAAAGCCATTATTCTAGGCTCTAGGCGCCTTTGTATCTAGGTGAAGGACATATTAGCTTCCGGCAGCCTCACCGTTATTCTAAGGACAGATAAGATTTCTGTTGCATCACTGGTGTGTAGAAGACTTGAACTACCTCAACTGAGACTGAAGCCAGGCAAAGAGCTGAATATCAGTGAGTAAATAACTAACTACTCTAGCCTGACACATTGCTACAAAGTACAGCCTGTTACTGGGATTTATCACATCCAACCTGCATGTGTATCAGATACTGTTTTATTGCTGGATGTAAACTGTTATCAAGAACCTGGTTATAGTAAAGTTTTCAGTTGGATTCAAACCTGCCTCATTCTTCTAACTTCATACCACTATCACTCTCAACATTTTTCACCATCACGGTGCTGGCATCAAGACACTATCTAACTCAGGGGCCCAGCCGCACAAGCACTCAGAAACCCAATCACCATCAAGGGCACCTCGATCACCACCCGGCCGGTGTCCCCTGTAATAGAGTGTGCCCTAGAGAATCCAGTGCTGTTCTCCCCTTTACTGCACTGCTGGCCCAGGGAGGCGTCTGCTAAACTATGAGTAACCGATGAACTGTTTGTATGCTTCGACCCACCCTGAACCTCACGTGTTCTACCTCTGCAGACTACGAGGTGCTTGAAAAAATTGGAGAGGTAGATTACAAGGTACACAAGCCAGGGAGGCGAAAGCCGGAGCAGGTGTACCATGTGAATCTGCTCAAACCCTGGAAAGATAGGGAAACCTGTATAAAAGACAGCCCATGACCAGGGTTCATAGGGGAAGCGGTTTCGGCCCCAACACAAACGGTTTCGGCCCCTGAAGCAAGGGAAGCGGCTGCCACAGCGAAAATTGCTGACAGCCTCTCCTCTAAACAGGCTCAGGAAGCCAGGAAGTTCATTAATCGGAACACGGATGTGTTCTCGGACCTCCCAGGATGCACTTCCATAGTCCGACATGACATTATCACTGAGCCTCAGGCAATAGTCCGGTTAAAACCATACTGGGTACCCGAGGCTCGGCGACAAGCCGTTGCAGAGGAAGTGCAGCTAATGCTCCAGCTAGGTGTCATCAAGGAGTCAAAAAGTGAATGGGCCAGTCCGATATTCTTAATACCCAAGCCGGACGGGACATTGCGGTTCTGTAACGATTTCTGCAAACTGAATGAGGTGTTTAAGTTTGATGCATATCCCTGAGTGGATTAGCTTATTGAGAAGTTGGGCCAAGCCTGGTATTTTTCTGTGTTGGACCTCACCAAAGGGTACTGTCAGGATTTGAACCCTTGACCAGCCACATCCCAGGTGGTAGCCCTGCTTACTAGGCTACCGTCCTCTCTGGACATTCCTTCCTGAAGCCTATTATTTAACCTCAGTCTTGCCAAGCCTTGCTCATCACCCTTGATTCCCCACACCTGGTACTTCCCTATATAAGTCCAGCCCCTTGTACTCCAGCTTGCTGATTATTGAGCTCCTGAACCTTGATCAAGCTTCTCCTCATCTGCTGCTCTTGCTACTACTGGAAATCCACTGCTGACCAGGAATTGACTACCGACTACTCTTCTGCTTTGTCCCTACCTACTGAACTGCTACCACCGTTGCCATCCGGATTGTCTGACCACGCTTACTGCCGCCTGCCCTGACACACCACCTGCCTACCGACTACACCTCTGCCAGACTTCCTGCACCTACTACCTGCCTGCGGTCCTTGCCACTGGGCTCCACTCCTACCTCCAGCAAGCTGTCCTCTGACTCAGGTGAGCCTGTAGGACTGTGAACCGAGAGCAAGGCAGGTGGTTTGACTCCGCAACCAGAAAAGAGTGCGTACGCAGAAGTCCAGATTAAGAAAATTGCATTTACTATAAATTAATAAAGGCAGGTTAACAGTGAAGTTACAGAGATAAAGACAAGCAAAATATTCAAAACAGTATAAACAATACAAGTCGAATACTGCAACAATTTTCACCTTTACTGTGTCCGTATTCGCAGTGCGGACACTAAGAAATAACAGTCCCAGAAACTGTCCCTAACTGACCCTAACTTTCAAGCGGGTCACCACCGCAAATTTGGTGAAGTGGTCCACCATTACGAGGCAGTACTGGTGCCCACTGCTGGATGGGCCCACCATTAGGTAGTCTATCATGACGATTTCCAAAGGTTCCTGGGTCACTATGGTTTGTAGGGGAGCTCTTTATTCTATCGCCTTATGGATCTCACAAGTTCGACATCTATGACATACTTCTTCGACCATTTGACGGAGGCCTGGGCAGTAAATCAGTCGCTGTAGCCAACGAAAGGTCTTCTCATGACCAAAATGTCCATTCTTATTATGAGCCTCAAGAGCCAATGATTGAGCCAGTTCACTAGGCACTACGATTTGGTAACAAATGTCGATTTCAGAAGGTAGATATACCTTTCGGCATAGCACTCCATTTTTCATCTCTAACTTTTCCCACTGACTCAGGACTGATAGCATTTCACGTGTCAGTCGTTCTCTTTCCTCTTTACAGGGCTTCTTGCCTTTCTCAACACACTTGATCATTTTCGCCAGCCCCTCATGGGCCTGCTGTATTTGCACCCATTCCTGTCGTGAGGGGCCAAAGAAAGGAGCCGTTTCGGTCCCTTCCACTGCACACTGCATAGCAGTGACCAAGGCTTGTGAAAATCTGCTGAAGTCAGGCACCTCCACATGCTCTAACTCATGATCCACGTCTCCGCTGGGGGCCTGGGTAGTTACCCTAGAAAGTCCATCGGCATTTTGGTTCTCTGTCTTGGACCGATACTTAATGTGGTAATTGAACTTAGACATTCGGGCTATCCACCTCTGCTCCAAAGCCCCGAGCTTGGCATTTTCCAGGTGAGCCAATGGGTTGTTGTCAGTCAGTACTAAGACTTCAGCTCCGGTCAAATACTCAGAGAATTTCTCAGTCATGGCCCATACCAGTGCCAACAGTTCTAACTTAAATGAACTATAATTGTCAGGGTTTCTCTCAGAATCTCGCAAGGATCGGCTGGCATACGCTATGACACGCTCTTGGCCATCCTGGAACTGAGAGAGCACCGCTCCGAAACCATACAGGCTTGCATCGGTATATAGCTGGAAGGGCAAGTGGTAATCAGCATACGCCAAGATTGGGGCCGTTGTAAGAGCATCCTTCAATGCCTGGAAGGCGTGTTCCTGTTCAGGGCCCCATTTCACGGACCGGTTCTTCGGACCCCCGGCGGTGCCTCGTAGGAGAGCATTAAGTGGTGCTGCTACTCTAGCAAAGTCCTTAATAAACCGTCGATAGTAGCCGGCTACTCCCAGGAACGCCCTCACCTCTCGCAGGGTAGTCGGTGTCGGCCAGTCTTGAACAGCCGCTATCTTGTCCCTTGACGGCCTCACCCCTTCTCCTGATACACAATGACCCAAGTAATCAATTTCAGATTGGAACAACCGACATTTACTGGGTTTCAGTTTGAGCCCATGTTCCCGCAATCGTTGAAATACTTGTCCCAACTGGTGGAGATAGTCCTCAAAGGTTGCAGAGTACACTATAATGTCATCCAAGTAGATGAGAGTGAACTCAAAGTTGAAGTCACCAAGACATTTCTCCATCAATCGTTGAAACGTTCCAGGTGCATTTGTCAACCCAAAGGGCATCCGGTTAAATTCGTATAGTCCCATGGGCAAGATAAAGGCTGTCTTTTCCTTATCTTTCTCGGCCATCGGCACCTGCCAATACCCAGTAGCCAGGTCTAGCGGGGAGAAGTACCGGGCTCTTCCTAGTGCCGAAAGGGACTCCTCAATCCGAGGTAAGGGGTAGGAATCTCGTACGGTGCAGGTATTCAACTTTCTATAGTCTACGCAAAACCGAATGGACCCATCTTTCTTCCTTACTAGTACCACTGGAGCTGCCCAGGGACTTTGGCTTTCTTGAATGATCCCACTCTGCAGCATCTGGGTCAACAGTTCTTTCACCTCCTGATACATCTGTGGAGGAATTTGTCGGTAGCCCTCTCTGATTGGAGGGGTGTCTCCTGTGGGAATCTCATGGTAGATCCCTGTTGTACATCCAAAATCTTCAGCATGACGTGCAAAGGTTGTGCGGTTTTCCCATAACAGTTCATCTACCTTCTGGATCTGTTCCAGAGAACACGAAGAAGTCTCTATCTTCATCTGTTCTCGAATTGCACCACCATTCCATTTAGGGGTGGGGTTCTCGCCTTCCCCCATAGACACGGTTACAGCCCATTCACCTCGTTCAGCCGGCCTCAACTGCATCGGGGTCGCTTTCCTCACTTCCTCCGGAGTCACATAGAGGTTAGCCAGCAGCCTTCCTGGGGCTAGGTCTACACTCTGATCCTGGGTGTTCACACATCGGAGGGGTACTCTCCCATTGCGGACTACTGCCAAGGAACGGGCTACTAGCGGATCAACACTTCTTCCGGCTGTCGGCAGTGGTTCTATCAACACAGCTATGCCCTCTAGTTTCCTACAGGTGCCTACAGGCATGGACACTATCATCTCCCGTCTGCGTGGCAACGTAACTTTTGTATGCAGAGGGACTGAAATTCGAGCAAGAGGACACTGTGCATCTGAACTTTTCTGTAAGCCACATGTTCGGACCAGCCGCTGGAAGGCCGTTTGAGTAGGCCGACGGCTAGTGGTTTCTCTCCAATAACCGTGACCTTTCTTTTCAAAGAGAATCTGATCCAATTCTTTTAACACATTCATCCCCAAGATGACAGGGACCTTTACTTCATGTGACTCCTGTACTACCACAATGCCTTTCTTGCCTAGATCTTGGCCACATAATCTGACATTCATCCAGGCCACTCCCACCACCGGTACGGGTAACTGATTAGCTGCGACCACTCGTATGAATGTATGGGGATCATATTTCACATGTCGCTGAAAATACCGTTCGTAACAGTCTCTACTCAGGGTCGTTACTTGGGAACCCGTGTCAATCATCCTGGTAACCGGAATACCCTCCAATTCCATCTGTATGATGGGACTTGCAGCGATCAAATCCTCTTCAGGGCATTCTCCTCTCATAGTCTCCTTCTCAGTTTCCCCTACTGCCCGCCCTACTGCAGCAGGGGATTTCAGTTTAACGGCGGTCTCTCATAAGCTTGTCGCTGCTCTGGACATCTAGCAGCAATGTGGCCCACGCGTCCACACTCCCAGCAGCGTATTTCCCGTCGCTCTGGCCATCGGTTTGGGCCCCTTCGGTAAGCCCCATCGTTCTCTCCTGAGAGTCGTACTACATTATTGGGACCCCTTCGGTAGGTCCTATCCTCATCCCTCCAGTAGGGTTGTGGGTGATTCTGATTCTTGGTGTGAACGGCCCACCCCTTCGTCTCTAGTTTTCTAGAGGCCTGCAATTCTCATAGAATTCTCATTACAATTGGTTTGTAGGTGTTCCATTTGCTCTTGCAATTTCTGCATTACTGTAAGTATCTCTTTAACTGTCCCTTTTTCCACTGTTTCTGGGCCAGAGCTAGCCCCCTGCGACAATGTAACTCCAACTGCGGTCTGAGGCTTCTGAACCATACTATTGGCACGTGAGATGGCCTCCACCTGTACGTCATGAAATTTAGCATCAGTCTCCCGTCGTATAAAGTCCTGCATAACAACAGTCAAACTGCCATCACGGATCCCCAGAACAAACTGGTCACGGAGTGTCCGATCAGGGTTACAGAAGGCTGGTGAGCCCCCTCTTTCCTTCCCTTGAATATCTCGGAGCAGTTCTTGTAGGGCATTTGCATACTGAGGGAGACTTTCATTCTCCTTTTGTACCCTCTGAAAGAACCGTGCTTGCAGGGACCCCAGCAATGCGGTTTCTCCATAAATAGTTTCTAGAATCTGGACAACTTGCTCAAATGTCTGTCTTTGTTCAAATGGCCGCAATATCACTGTAGTCTTAGCATCTCCTTGTAATGTCAATATGGCTAGCTCTACTAGTACTTCTGGTGCGGTCTGGTACATACGCTGTACCATTCGTATCTGCTCTGCCCACACACTCACAGACATAATATTGCCATCAAACTTTGCTAACTGACTCATTACAGCCCCTGCTGGCATTCTTCCTCCAGCACCATCCCTCCTAACGGGTGCGTCGCCGTCCATTCTGGTAGGCGGATCCTGCCGACTACGCCAATTTGTGAACCGAGAGCAAGGCAGGTGGTTTGACTCCGCAACCAGAAAAGAGTGCGTACGCAGAAGTCCAGATTAAGAAAATTGCATTTACTATAAATTAATAAAGGCAGGTTAACAGTAAAGTTACAGAGATAAAGACAAGCAAAATATTCAAAACAGTATAAACAATACAAGTTGAATACTGCAACAATTTTCACCTTTACTGTGTCCGTATTCGCAGTGCGGACACTAAGAAATAACAGTCCCAGAAACTGTCCCTAACCCTAACTTTCAAGCGGGTGCGCACCCCCCTTATCCCAGTGGTCCAAGTGGACCTCTTACAGTTTGTGGAAGTGCACGGTGGGGCCCGATGTCGTCCTTTTCCTTTAACCAGCGCAGGATCCGCAACAAAGAAGTCCTCCTCAGCAGGCCGGAAAACCAGTTGAATATAATCCAGAATTATTACAGTTACTGTCCGGTACCTCGACAGCACTGTGAGTCTCTTTACTGTTTGGTGCAATCCACTCAGCCCAATGTCGGCTCCACAGGTTAGTTGCTGCACAGTCCTTTTTTACTTGGCTTCACTAAATGCACGGTTCCTTTATACTCCATCCGTCTCTAGACTGAAGTTCACACAGCTTGGCTGCACAGGAAAGTCCTTTAGTATCTCCACACACGTCTTACACAGCACAGAACTTGTTTTCTATCTTGCCAATATGGCAGCCGTTATAGTTCCAGTCTTTCTTTTTCTTTCTTCCTGCTCACACTGAGGCAGGCTGACATCATAAGGGGCGTGCCACTTCAACACTTAACTGCTGCCTTAAAGAGCCAGTATCACATTAATACAGTTTCTCTATGGTAAACTTCAATGCAAATTGGTCCTATGCTGCCATCTACTGACCAAACGAATACTGCAGGCATTTTACATTTATCTGTATTACTGAAATAGCATTATACATTAAATTTTAACACAGTTTACCAGGATAATGAAACTTAGAGACATTACATGACTGTTCCTTACAGGACTGCTACAGAATAATCAGCAACACTATGGAGTCCGCAATGGCCACTCTGCGTAAGCAGGTCTCCGAACGTCAAGAATTTGGTACTACATATCAGGAGAAATTTGCCCAGCTCCAAGGCGTAGTCCAAAGCCAACAGAGCGAGATTATTGAACTACAGAGGCAACTCCTGGACGTCCGCGGCGCGCCTGCAGACACCCGCATGCCACTCCCATCAAGATTCGGCGGCGACAGACGCCAGTATCGGGGTTTTCTAAACCAATGCCGCATCTATTTTCAGAAGTACCCGGCCCCCTTCACCACTGAGAAAAAGAAGGTGCTATTCATGGTCAATCTCCTGACGGATGAAGCATTAGCATGGGCATCACCATACGTGGAGACTAACAGTCCTCTCAGTCCTGGACAACCTAAACAACTTTATCACCGCCATGAGCCAAGTCTTCGACGGTCCCAACCTCTGTGTGACAGCCGAGGCGCGACAACATAGTCTGCGGCAAGGGAGACACTCCGTCGCCGAATACACCGCTGAGTTTCGCCATTGGGTCACGGACACCACCTGGAACCCAGCAGCACAGAGGAGCCAATTCCGGCGAGGCCTGTCCGAATGAATAAAGGACGAACTCCCAGAGTTGAGGCTCCGGACGATCTGGATGACTTTATTTAGTTATGCATCCGGATAGATCAAAGACTCTCCGAGAGGAAGAAAGAAAGACTCTGGTCCTTGGACCACAGACCCACTTACTCCTTCTCTTCCACCGCCCAGCGCGACCCCCGGTCAGCAACTGAACCTATGCAGGTCGACGCTCTACGTAGGTCTCTATCCACAGCTGAGAAGGAGAGACGGCTGGCCGAAAACCTCTGCCTCTACTGTGGGGAGCCAGGTCATTTTGCCATCAAATGTCCTCATAAGATCCGAAATACTATTGCCATCTTGGAAATAAAGGAGCAACCACAGACTCCAACCCCACCAGCAGCCCCTGAAAATAACAACACAGCAGCTCTTGGATCCCACTTCATCGTCCCCATCCTCATCGACATTGAGGGGCGACAACTCCCCTGTTCAGCGATGTTAGACTCCGGGGCGGGAGGCAACTTCATGGACCTAACCTTCGCCTGCAAAAAGAACATTCCACTGACAATCAAGGCAGCCCCCCGTTGACCTGGAAACCGTCGCCGGATCCCCACTCTCCTCGGGGCCGGCCACTCACGAGACCACCGAACTACAACTCCTCATAGAACCCAATCACCGCGAAAAGATCCACTGATTCGCCTTCCCGAAGTTCCCGGTGATCTTGGGCATCCCATGGTTGGCCACCCACAACCCCTCGGTGGACTGGGAAACCAGCTGCATACGATTCCCGTCCGAGTTCTGCCTGCTAAATTGCTCCCACAAACCCGTCCTTTCACCCGAAGACACCACCATCTCAAAACTATCCGTCAAAGATCTGCTACCCCCTTAATACCGCGAGTTCCAGGATGTCTGCGACAAGAAAAACGCAGACAAGCTGCCACCACACCGACCCTACGACTGCCCTATAGAACTGTTGCCCAGGGCCGAAATACCCTTTGGCAGTATCTACCCCCTCTCAGAGCCTGAACTCAAGGCTCTAAAAGAGTACCTGGGTGAAGACCTGAGGAAGGGGTTCATCCAACCCTCTACCTCCCCCGCGGGAGCTCCCTTTTTCTTCGTAGAGAAAAAAGACTCCTCCCTGCGTCCCTGCATAGACTACAGAAAGCTTAACAACATAACCGTAAAAAAACAGTACCCGCTCCCACTGATTTCAGAACTCCTCGAGAGACTCCGGGCAGCGAAGATCTTCACTAAACTCGACCTTCGAGGGGCCTACAACCTCGTCCGAATCCGCCCTGGGGACAAATGGAAGACCTTCCGGACGCGTTATGGTCATTTCGAGTACCTGGTCATGCCTTTCGGACTCTGCAATGCTCCAGCCACCTTCCAGCACTTCATTAACGATGTCCTCAGGGACATGCTGGATCTGTTTGTAGTCGTTTACCTGGACGACATCTTGATCTTCTCTGAAGACCTCGAGCAGCACCGCGAACACGTCCGTAGGGTACTGCAGAGACTCCGACAGAACTCTCTCTATATCAAGCTAGAGAAATGCGAGTTTGAGCGAACTACCACTCAGTTCCTCGGATACATCATCTCCCCAGAGGGCCTAAATATGGACCCGAGGAAGGTCCAAGCTGTGTTGAACTGGCCCGTTACGAGAAACGAGAAGGAGATACAAAGATTCATTGGCTTCACCAACTTCTATCGGAAGTTTATCCGGAACTTCTCCAAGGTCATAGCACCAATCACCCAACTCACCAAGAAGACAGTCCCCTTCTCCTGGACACCCGAGGCCCAGGAGGCCTTCACCAAGTTGAAACTCCTCTTTACTTCTGCTCCAATCCTAATCCACCCGAACCCCGAGCTGCCATTTACAGTCGAAGTGGATGCATCAGACTCTGCGGTGGGGGCAGTTTTTTCACAACGGACAGGGGAGAGGATGCTATTACACCCGTGCGCATATTTCTCCCGTTAGATATGCCCCTCCGAGAAGAACTATGACATCGGGAACAAAGAACTACTGCCGATCAAGGATGCCTTCTCCGAGTGGAGACACCTGCTGGAGGGAGCCACCAACCCCATAATCGTACTAACTGACCACAAGAACCTCGAGTTCATCCGCAGCGCTAAGAGACTCTCAGCCAGACAGGCCAGATGGAGCCTTTTCTTTTCCCGCTTCAACTTTCTCATTACCTATTGCCCCAGATCAAAAAACGGCAAGGCTGACACCCTCTCCAGAATGTTTTCCGAGCCCTCACAGAGTAACAAGGGTTAAAATAACATCCTACCCGAGAGAAGAGTCGTAGGGGCCACCTACTCTAAAGAACTCCTGGGCACAATCAAAGAAGGATACGAAAATGACCCCTTCCTCACCCACCCCACAGGGAATGTCAGCCTTATGTTTAAGAACGGTCATTGGTTTCATCAGGACCTACAACTATGCCTACAACTATATGTACCAGAAATCCCACGGCTCGAAGTGCTCAAACTCAATCATGACTCCTCCCGATTCCCTCCCGCCCCTGGGGCTCGATCTCCATGGACTTTGTGGTAGACCTTCCTCCTTCAAAAGGGATGAACACCATCCTGGTCGTGGTCGACCGTCTCACCAAGATGGCCCATTTCATCCCCTACAAAGGCCTACCCACCGCCAAACAGACGGCCGTTCTTATTCTCAAAGAGGTCTTTAGGCTGCATGGGATCCCGGACGACGTGGTCTCCGACCGAGGCGTACAATTTGCCTCAAAGTTCTGGAAGAACTTCTGTCTGGCGCTCGGGGTTAAAGTGAACCTGTCCTCCGCTTTCCACCCTCGGGCAGACGGAGAGAACTAATCAGACCCTAGAGCAGTACCTACGTTGTTTCAGCTCCCACCTGCAGGATGACTGGCTTGACCATCTCCCCACGGCCGAGTTCGCCTATAACAATGCTGAGCACAGCTCAACCAAGCACAGCCCCTTCTTTGCTAACACAGGCTCGCACCCGGTGTTTATTCCCCACCTACCTGTCGCATCCACCCTCCCAGCAGTGGCCGAACTCCTAACAACCCTACAGGAGGCACAAAAGAACATTATAGACAACCTCCAGCTTGCCCAGAGGCGCTTTTAAACAGGGAGCAGACAGACGTCGCAAACCCACCCCGGGCTTCCATGTGGGAGACAAGGTGTGGCTGTCCACAGGAACCTCAGATTGAAGGTCCCCTCCAAAAAGTTGGCCCAAAGATACATGGGTCCGTTCCGGATCACCGCACAAATCAACGAGGTCTCGTTCTGGCTCGACATTCCGGACTCCATTAGGGTGCACCCTGTCTTCCATGGCTCACTCCTCAAGCCATACGTGGAGAACACCTTCACAGGCCGCCACTCGCCCCCTCCACCACCCGTGAGGGTACAGGGTGAAGAAGAATACGCTGTTGCAAAGATCCTCGACTCCAGGCTCCACCGGGGAAGACTACAACACCTAATTGGGTGGGAGGGTTACCCTTCCGAGGATAACTCCTGGGAGCCAGAAGAAAATGTCCACACCCCTAGACTGGTAAAAGAGTTCCACCAACAGCACCCCGGTAAGCCTGCCCCTGCGGTGCCCGGAGGTCCCCTTGGAAGGGGGGGAGTACTGTCAGGATTCGAACCCGTGACCAGCCACATCCCAGGTGGTAGCCCTGCTTACTAGGCTACCGTCCTCTCTGGACATTCCTTCCTGAAGCCTATTATTTAACCTCAGTCTTGCCAAGCCTTGCTCATCACCCTTGATTCCCCACACCTGGTACTTCCCTATATAAGTGCAGCCCCTTGTACTTCAGCTTGCTGATTATTGAGCTCCTGAGCCTTGATCAAGCTTCTCCTCATCTGCTGCTCTTGCTACTACTGGAAATCCACTGCTGACCAGGAATTGACTACCGACTACTCTTCTGCTTTGTCCCTACCTACTGAACTGCTACCACCGTTGCCATCTGGATTGTCTGACCACGCTTACTGCCGCCTGCCCTGACCCACCGCCTGCCTACTGACTACGCCTCTGCCAGACTTCCTGCACCTTTCACCTACTACCTGCCTGCGGTCCTTGCCACTGGGCTCCACTCCTACCTCCAGCCAGCTGTCCTCTGACTCAGGTGAGCCTGTAGGACTGTAACAGGTACTGTCAGGTACCCTTGACGGAGGCTGCCAAGGAATAAACGGCTTTAATCACGCCAGAGGAGCTGTATCAGTACAAGTTATTACCCTTTCATCTACATGGCGCTCCCGCCACGTTTCAAAGGCTAATGGATATTGTACTCCATCCACATCGTCGGTACGCTTTGGTGTACCTGGACGATATCGTTATCCACAGCACCGACTTGGAAAGTCACCTACCTAAAGTACAGGCTGTAGTGGCCTCCCTTAGGAAAGCTGGCTTAACAGCTAACCCAAAAAAGTGCGAAATAGGGTTAGAAGAGACCAAGTACCTGGGCTATATAATTGGGCGCGGAATTATTAAACCTCAGGTGAACAAAATTGAGGCAATTAGGAATTGGCCCGGACCTGTCACTACTCGGCAAGTAAAGTCGTTCCTGGGTATGGTGGGGTACTATATGAGGTTTGTCCGCCGCACCATTGACAGGCCTTTTGAAGGGACGCAAGTCAGTGACGGTTCAGTGGAATGAGCAGGCGGAAAAGGTTTTCTCCGCTTTGAAGACTGCCCTGTGTGGGTCCCCGGTATTGGTGACGCCTGACTTCAAGAGGGAGTTTGTGGTACAGATTGATGCCTCTGAAGTAGGCCTCGGAGCTGTACTCTCTCAGGACATCAATGGGGAGGAACATCCTGTTGTTTTCCTGAGCCGCAAACTTACCCCAGCCAAGACTAGGTACAGTATAGTGGAGAGACAGTGCCTGGCCATCAAGTGAGCACTCGAGTCTCTCCGCTTTTATCTGTTGGGGAGAAAGTTCCGTCTGGTGATGACCACTCCACTCTCAAGTGGATGAGCCAGGCCAAAGAGAGGAATGCTCGGGTCACCAGATGGTTCTTATCTTTACGAAACTTAAAGTTTTCCGTGGAACATAGGGTAGGCAGGTTACAGGGAAATGCAGATGCCCTGGCCCGGGTACACTGTCTGGCGGGTGTTCACCCCCTCAGGGTTGAACAAAGGGTCGAGGTGTGTAGGAAGGCACAAGGGAGATTCCTGGCCTCGGTGAGGTAAGAGCCGATAGTTTTAAGTGTCAGGGGCAGCTAGTGCTGACTGACACTGTTTTGTTGTTAGTATGGCTGTAAGGTTGATCCGGGTCTTGCTGGGAGTAGCCAAAGTGCTGGGTGGGTGGCTGTTCCCCACGCTCCAGGCTGGGTCTTTTTTGGCCTATATAAAACCCAGCCAGCAATCTCAGCTGGTGTGGTTTATCCTCCATCTGACTGAAAAGCTGGGGAGTCTCTGTGGTTTGGGACCTGTGAATTTGTGCATTGCTAAAGGGAAACAGAGCCCCTAGAGCCGCATGCCAGGAAACAGGAACCTAAAGCTTGCTGTGGACTGCGGAGGTAAAACTGCTAACCAGGTGAAGATTATGTTCTATGGACATTGATTGCATAGTGTGAACAAACACCAAGACTGTTAACGATCATTTTGTTTTTCCTTATGTGTGAATAAACACGAACTGTTTAAGTTAGACTTTGTGATTGCCTCTATACTGTGTCCGCTAGCCTGTCTACCAGAGCAAAACCCCACAATGTATATTGTATGATTTTTGAAAGGAACTTTGATCCAGCTCACCTTTCTGATATATTGGATAATCCCGGCTCCTGGGGCCCTAGGGGAGTGTTCCCATGGCAGGCTTAAAGTGAATAGGAAGGTCCCGGAGACAATTGAGATCCTCTTTCAGCTCTTCTTTATTGATCAAATGATAAAAACGGACATAGCCACTTCGTACATGACAAGAACGTTGACGCGTTTCGGGTGAGTACCCTTAGTCGTAACAGTTTGTCAAGTGTGACCCTACAATTTAAAGGGCTTGGAGAACTCCTCCTCCAAAATCTGGGAACGAGTCTCCAGTCCCATTGGTTGCCACACATTGACACACCTTTTCATTCTCTGTTTCAATCACAGGTGTGATGGAAGACACATTGAGCGGACATTCTCTAGGTATATTAACCCTGGCGTTGCCGAGGTGTTTAGTCATTAAGGAGAAAAAGCCGCAGAATGTGAATACCCATCATTTAACAGATTAAAAACATATAGTATTAACAAGAAATGGCCTTCTGCCCTGTCACAGGCTAAGATTCATAACATTATAACATATTACATTGAACTTTGTTACAATACTCTTAATCATTACAACCTGCAGATACATGAACTTGCCGTTACGCTAGACACAGATTGAAATATTTTATATTTGTCAGTTGTAAGAACTGTTAAGATGAGGTATATGACAGTAGTCTTCCATTAACCCTTAGTGTACTATGTATTATAATTATTACGTTTAAACCAGGATAATGTGGATACACATCTCATATAATCCGTGTCCTGTATATAATCAGGGGATGTGTGTATCACATATTTTTTCCTGTCCAAACTCTAATTACTTATGGATAGAGGGAGAGTAACTTTATAGTTGTGTATTAGACCTTCGTATTCAGCTTATACATGATATTGATATTAATCTAAATAGCCAATACTTCATTGGTATTGTGGGGGTTTAGCTCTTCTCCGGGGGTCATTCTCACAGGTTACTTCACCAGACACGTATATAATGTCCAAACATTGCATTTATTGTGCAACATCAGCAACAACAAAATGACAAAATAATAAACACTCGCCCGTCCAGGCTCTAACTAAACACAATGTTTCCTGACTCACCTAGGTCAGAGTTCACACCTTGTGAACTCATGCGGCTTTGTCAGCCAATGTCCCACTTGAGTCTGGCGCCTTGGACCACTCGGCCATCCTGACAAACTCCAGTTAACTGTTTCTTGTGGGGGATTTGGGCTCAGTAGTCTGCCTGACTATGGCCGTGCGACCCTCCCAGGCGTCGCTACGTCCCCCAACTCCAGGCTACCACCCAGCCTCGTGGCCCCTCAGCCTTGCCGGGCTGAGACCACACTCACAGAGCCTCCAGGCCTCTGTCACAGTCTCTGTCCCAAGACAACACTTCCCCCTTGCTGACACCCTGGGAGGTGCTTTATGCCAGCCCTTATTATCTCCAGCTTGCCTCACCTGTGGTGGAATAGGGGTGTGAACCGCACTATCCACCCCTTCCTTTCCTCTAAGCTGCGTGAGACCTGTCACTGTCTCACAGTATATATACATTAGTTCTTTCTTCAAATTGAGACCTACTGGGATTCTAGTACCAAGTCTAAAAATCCAGTAGGCCTCGTGTAAAAGGATTTTTTTCCAATGGCCCCCCCCCCCCCCTTCTGGGTATAAGGACTCTTTCTATGGCATATGCCTGGAAAAACGAAACCTGACGCGCATGTTCTTGTATAAAATGCCTGGCTATGTTGGAAATATTCAGAATGTTTGGATTGCTAATATAGTTTAGGTGTTCCAGAATACGGCTTTTAAATTTGCGGGATGTGCTACCTATATACATAAGATCACAGTGGGTGCACCTGATAGCATATATAACACCCTCCGTATTGCAGTTAATATAGCTGCGGATCGGAAATTTTTGTGAATGCGCTGAGTTATCAAAAGTTTTTGTAGGGATTACATAATTGCAAGTCTTGCAAGGGCTCCCTCCACACTTGGTGAATCCTTTATAGCTCAGCCAGCTTGGTCTAAAGTTGCTTCCCATCTTATTGGCAGTGTAGAGGGAAGGAGACAGTGAGCAGGACAAAGTAGTGGCTTTTCTGGCAACAATTCTACAGCCCGATTTAAGGGCTTGATACAAAATATCGTCATCAAATAAAATAGGTAAACATTTCTTAATTGCCGTACTGATTGAATTAAATTCACTGCTATATGTCAAAGATAAGGTGGGAATAATGTCCCGGTCACTGTCTCCTAATGCCTCCACACTGCCAACTGAAGCCCTATGCTTCAATTCATGTTTTAGCTTTCCAAACAACATATCTTTTCTGTCCTTCTGTAATGCGATCTCTCTCCCCCTTTTTATCATCCAGGTTGGATAACTCCTGTCCCTCAATCTTTTCTCCACCTTGTCAAATTCTTCCTCCAGTTTTTCTATTCTACTACAATTTCTAGCTGTGCGTACAAATTCACCCACGGGTATTGCTCTGATGGTATGCAAGGGGTGATGGCTCCTTGCATTTAAAATGGAGTTACCTGCCACCTCCTTTCTATATGTGAGAGTGTGCACCACCTCCCCAGGACATCCGCGGAGTGTCAAATCTAGGAAATTAATGTGAGATTCATGTGCTGAGCATATAAATTGTAAGTTGTAATCATTGCCATTAAGATATGACTGGAGGTCCGGGACGGCAGACACATCGCCCGCCCACACCATCAGTATGTCGTCGATGTATCTGCCGTACCAGACCAAACCAGATCCAAATGGATTGCCCAGACCATAAATGTACCTTTCCTCCCAGTATGACATTGTCAAATTAGCCAATGACGGTGAAAACTTGGCCCCCATTGACACTCCGCGGGTCTGTAGGTAGTGCACACCATCAAATGCAAAATAATTATGGGTAAGCAAATATGCTGTGATTTCACAGACAAAATCTATGAAATCAGGCTTAAATCCAGTGTATCGATGGAGGTGGTACTCCATTGCCAACAGAGCAACCCCGTGGGGAATAGAGGGATAAAGGGAGACAACGTCCGCCGTAATCCACCTATAGTTGTCTTTGATGTCATTTTGCACTATTCCTTTGTCTATGCTCCTAAGTCCATATTACAGGCTGGTAACATGCATTACATACTTATACCACTAAAGGTCTCCATCACACCAGTATTTTTTCCCAGAATCTGAACATTTTTACTGTCTACGGTGTAATGCATTAATTGTGTGATCTGCATTTTCCAGGTTGTCAGGGCCTTGTGTAAGCAAAAAAATAAAATACAGAAAACATAATTTTTTCCATAATCTTAACACATTTTTGCTGTCTATGGTGTAATCCCTGAATTGAGTCATCTGCAATTCAATACCTTTTGTGGTTGTCAGGTCCAGATTTTGACAAAAAATATAAAATACAGAAAACATGTTTTTTCCCCTAATATATCCACAATTTTTATGTCAATGGTGTCTGCCGTTAATTGTCACATCTGCAATACATTTTGTGTTTGTATGGTGCAAATATTTTAAAAAATGCAAAAAAGCTAACAAAAGCTTTTCAAAGACCCCAAAGTCCTTTTAAAGACTACTGTGTGTGTGTGTGTTTGACAGCAGCAAGATATTTTTATTTAATACCTATTACTCATATATAATGTACATCATCTGCAGACTGTTTTTTTGCGTAAATTCTAATAATCAGCTCCACATTTACAGTCAGGTCCATAAATATTGGGACACCAACACAATTCTAACATTTTTGGCTCTATGCACCACCACAATGGATTTGAAATGAAACTAACAATATGTTCTTTACCTGCAGACTGTCAGCTTTAATTTGAGGCTATTTACATCCAAATCAGGTGAACGGTGTAGGAATTACAACAGTTTGCATATGTGCCTCTCCACTTGTTAAGAGACCAAAAGTAATGGGACAATTGGCTTCGCAGCTGTTCCATGGCCAGGTGTGTGTTATTCCATGATTATCCCAATTACAATAAGCAGATAAAAGGCCCAGAGTCCATTTCCATGTCTGCTATTTGCATTTGGAATCTGTTGCTGTCCACTCTCAAAATGAGATCCAAAGAGCTGTCACTATCAGTGAAGCAAACCATCATTAGGCTGAAAAAACAAAACAAACCCATCGGAGAGATAGCAAAAACATTAGGCATGGCCAAAACTACTATTTGGAACATTCTTAAAAATAAGGATCGCATCAGTGAGCTCAGCAACACCAAAAGACCCCGAAGACCACGGAAAACAACTGTGGTGGATGACCGAAGACTTTTTTCCCTGGTGAAGAAAACACCCTTCACAACAGTTGGCCAGATCAAGAACACTCTCCAGGAGGTAGGTGTATGTGTGTTAAAGTCAACAATCGAGAGAAGACTTCACCAGAGTGAATACAGAGGGTTCACCACAAGATATAAACCAGTGGTGAGCCTCAAACACAGGAAGGCCAGATTAGAGTTTGCCAAACAACATCTAAAAAAAGCCTTCACAGTTCTGGAACAACATCCTATGGACAGATGAGACCAAGATCAACTTTCACTTTTTAATAATTGGTTGAAAATCCTTTGCAGTCAATTACAGCCTGAAGTCTGGAACGCATAGACATCACCAGACGCTGGGTTTCATCCCTGGTGATGCTCTGCCAGGCCTCTACTGCAACTGTCTTCAGTTCCTGCTTGTTCTTGGGGCATTTTTCCTTCAGTTTTGTCTTCAGCAATTGCAAAATGCATGCTTAATCGGATTCAGGTCAGGTGATTGTCTTGGCTTTTGCATAACATTCCACTTCTTTCCCTTAAAAACTCTTTGGTTGCTTTTGCAGTATGCTTTGGGTCATTGTCCATCTGCACTGTGAAGCGCCGTCCAATGAGTTCTGAAGCATTTGGCTGAATGTGAGCAGATAATATTGCCCGAAACACTTCAGAATTCATCCTGCTGCTTTTGTCAGCAGTCACATCATCAATAAATACAAGAGAACCAGTTCCATTGGCAGCCATACACGCCCATGCCATGACACTACCACCACCATGCTTCACTGATGAGGTGGTATGCTTAGGATCATGAGCAGTTCCTTTCCTTCTCCATACTCTTTTCTTCCCATCACTCTGGTACTAGTTGAAGGCGGCATGTACGGGCCGTGTTGCTAATGGTGCATGCAGAGGTCCAGGTCCTGTGCGCAATGAAATTGAGTAAAATAATGTAGCAGAGGGCTTACATGTGCTCCAACACTCAAAAACATTATTTGAAATGGCCTTCCAGTCAGCTAACCTTAAAAAATATTCTTTTGTAGTCCCTTCCGGTCAGCTGAGCCTCTAAAACATTATATGTGAGGGCCTTACGGTTGAGCTCACCCTCTAAAACATTAGATGTGAGGGCCTGCAGGTGAGGTAACCCTACAAATCATTATATGTGAGGGCCTGCAGGTGAGCTGACCTTCTAAAACATTATATGTGAGGGCCTGCAGGTGAGCTGACCCTACCAATAATATGTGAGGGCCTGTAGGTGAGCTGACCCTACCAATCATATGTGATGGCCTGCAGGTGAGTTGACCCTACCATTCATATGTGAGGGCCTGCAGGTGAGCTGACCCTACAAATCATTATGAGCGAGGGCTGCCTAAAACGCATGTTGATATGATGGATGATGAGAAAAGGAAGATTGAACCATATAACCTTTTTTGTGGTGGCAGAGGTGCATGTGAATACAGTGTATTCAGTACATTAAAAACACCAGGATGACAGGCCGAACTGGATGGACAAATGTCTTTTTTCGGCCTTATGTACTATGTTACTATGTTACCACATTTAAATTGCCTTTATGTTCAGCCACTTTCATTTGGTGGAGTAGAGAAGTCAGGGAAAATCCAGGCCTTGTTCATTTTTATAAGAGTCGACCTGTCAGCATTTTAAATTGACAGACGGATGCGCTTATCAGTTATTATGCCCCCAGCAACAACAAATACCCGCTCTGACAAAATGCTGGCGGCAGGGCGGGCCAGCTCCTCCAAGGCGTAGAGCGCCAGTTCGTGCCACGTGCCCAGCTTGGACACCCAATAGTAATTGTAAGGCACAGAGGGATTACTGAGGACGCTGGCACAGTCTGCTATGAACTCCTTCACCATCTTCAAAAATTTTCCACACTTTTGTGACACTAGGCCACGCATCAGGTTGATCAAGATACCAGAACAGCACAAGATTAAATTATATATTTAATTGCCTTAAGGGCTCACTAGACATAATACAATATACACAGAAAATATATACAGTGGTCTGAGTGGTAAATACAAATGGCATGGTACAACAGGGTTAAGCAGAACAAAAGTCAGTTTACCAGATAGATGAGTCCTTTGGGTGGTGATGGATAACCTTATCCCGCAAAAAATGAGACCCTACCTAAGAAAATCGGTCAAAAAAAAAAAAAAAAAAAAAAAATATATATATATATATATATATATATATATATATGACTCTCAGACAATGGAGACAATCAAATATGATTTTTTTTTCTTCAAAACTGCTATTATTGTGTTAAAGTGAAATAAAAAATAAAAAGTTGACATATTAGGTATCGCCGCATCTGTAACAGCCTGCTCTATAAAAACATCACATGACCTAACCCCTCAGGTGAACACCGTAACTTTAAAAAAATAAAAACAGTGCCAAAAAAGCCATTTTTGTCACCTAACATCACATAAAGTGCAACACCAAGTGATTAAAAAGGCTTATGACCCCCAAAATAGTACCAATCAAACTGTCACCTCATCCCACAAAAAATAAGAACCTAACTAAGACAATCGGTCAAAAAATAAAAAAAGCTATGGCTCTCAGACTATGGAGGCACTAAAATATCATTTTTTTGTTTCAAAAATGGTATTATTGTGTAAAACTTAAATAAATAAGAAAAAGTATACAGATTAGGTATTGCCACGTCTATAACGATCTGCTATATAAAAATGTCACATGACCTAATCCCTCAGGTGAACGCTGTAAAAATAAATAAAAACTGTGCTAAAACAACCAATTTTTGTCCCTTTACATCACAAAAATTGTAACACCAAGCGATCAAAAAGGCGTATGCTGCCCAAAATAATACCAAACTGTCACCTTAACCTGCAAAAAATTAGACCCTACCTAAGACAATCGGTCAAAAATAATAATAATATATGACTCTCAGACAATGGAGACACTAAAATATGATTTTTTTGCTTCAAAACTGCTATTATTGTGTTAAAGTGAAATAAATAAAAAAAAGTAGACATATTAGGTATCGCCGCATCCGTAACAGCCTGCTCTATAAAAACATCACATGACCTAACCACTCAGATGAACACCGTCATTTAAAAAAAAATAAAAACAGTGCCAAAAAAGCCAAGTTTTTGGTCACCTTGCCCCATAAAGTGTAATAATGAATGATCAAAAAATCATATGTACCCAAAAATGGTACCAATAAAAATGTCAACTCTTCGTGCAAAAATCGAGCCCCTGCACCAGACGATCGGTAGAAAAATAAAAAAATATGGTGTTCTGAAAATGGAGACACAAAAACATAATTTTTTTTCAAAAATGCTTTATTATGTAAACCTGAAACAAACAAAGAAAGTAGACATATTTGATATCATTGCAACTGTAACAACCTGCTCTATAAAAATAGCACATGATCTACCCTGTCAGATGAATGTTGTAAAAAATAAAAACTGTGCCAAAACAGCCATTTTTTGGTTACCTTGCCTCATAAAAAACATAATATAGAGCAATCAAAAATCATATGTACCCCAAAATAGTACCAAAAAACGGTCACCTTATTCCCTAGTTTCCAAAATGGGGTAACGTTTTGGGAGTTTCTACTGTAAGGGTGCATCAGCAGGGCTTCAAATGGTACATGGCATCTAAAAACCAGTTCAGCAAAATCTGCCTTCCAAAAACCATATGGCGCTCCTTTTCTTCTGTGCCCTGCCGTGTGCCCTTACATCAGTTTACGACCACATGTGGGGTGTTTATGTAAACCGCAGAATCAGGGTAATAAATAAAAGTTTTTTTGGCCGTTAACCCTCGATGTGTTAAAGAAAAAATGGATAAAAATGCAAAATCTGCCATAAAAGGGAAATTTTGAAATTTAATCTGCATTTTCCTTTAATTCTTGTGGAACACCTAAAGGGTTAACAAAGTTTGTAAAATCAGTTTTGAGTAACTTGAGGGGTGTAGTTTGTACAATGGGGTCATTTATGGGGGGTTTCCACTATGTAAGCCACACAAAGTGACTTCAGAGCTGAACTGGTCCTTTAAAAAAGTTGACTTTGGAAATTTTCTTAAAAATTTCAAAAATTTCTTCAAAAATTGTAAACCTTCTAGTGTCCTAAAAATAAATAAATTACATTACCAAAATGATGCCAACATAAAGTGTAAATATATGGGGAATGTTAATTAATGAATATTTTATGAGAGATTCAAATTTATAAAACAGTGAATTTTTAATAAATGAAGGTAAAACATATTGATTCAAATTTACCGTTAACATGAAGTACAATGTGTCACGAGAAAACAATCTCTGAATGGGTTGGATAAGTAAAAGCGTTCCAAAGTTATTACCACATAAAGTGACAAATGTCAGATTTGGACTGGCCTGGAAGTGGTTATTACTAGCAGAAGTATATTTCATCTATTTAATTTAATGTTTGTGTGTGTCGTTAAAAGATATCGACAGTATCCCCATAACAGTGACCTCTACAGCACCCCGCCCCTTAACACTGACCCTCCCACACACAGTGCCATGCCACTGTAAAATGGCACCTCCACAGCAGCCCATCCCCTTAACTTTGACATTCACAGCAGCCCGCCCCTTTAACAGTGAGTTTCACAGCACCCCACTCCCTTGAAAGTGACCTCCTCAGGGGCCTGTCCCCTTAACAGCCCTTTTATGCTAGGGCTACACGACGACATGTGTCGCGCAACATTTAGTTTTAACACTTTTTTTATAATGATAGTCTATGGTGTCGCACTGCAACATGTGACATGCTGCGACTGCGACACGACAGTTGCAAAAAATCCATCCAAGATGGATTTTTCTGTGACTGTCGCATCGCAGCATGTCAAATGTTGCAGTGCAACCCCGTAGACTATCATTATAAAAATGATCACGCGACATCAATGACGCGCGACACATGTAGCACATGTAGCAGTGTAGTTGTGCCCTATGTGCCGTGCAACTTATTGTCGCACGACGCATGTTGTCGTGTAGCCCTAGCCTATAGCTGACCTACAGCAGTGAAGAAAAATGGCTGGGTTGTTATGGAAACCTGGAGTAAAACTGTGTGTATGTGGAGACTAAGGGCCTGCGAGCTTCTATCGGCTGATAAGGGACATGTCGTTTTTGGGGAATATCCTGGAGAGCTGTGATCCCCACAAGATTTCTTTCCAGGTAGCAAGGGACGTGTATACCAAGTTTCATTAAAATCGATGGTTGCGTTTTTGTGTGATCGCGGAACATACACACATATTTACGTCCTTCTTTATATATATAGATTGCATTATACTTATTTTGAGTTAAAAATAATTTTTTCTATTGGTCTTTATTAACAATATGGAATCCTTCTTTCTGTACAGAGCTGACGTGCTCTACTAGCTGCCTGTGGGAGCAGACGGGATTCTTATCTGTGCTCTCTGCCATTATAAACACTCATCAAAGCCCAATTCTTATCTTACTTAGAAGAATGTGGCTTAACCCGTTCGCTACCAGCGCCGTAGCTGTACGGCGCTGCGAACTAGGTACAAAATACCAGCGCCGTACAGCTACGGCGAGGTGTTCTTCACCCGGTCCCTGAGCGAAATCGCTCGGTGACCGGGTGACAATGGCTGCTCAGGACGGCAGGCAGCCATCTTCCCTAGGGGTACAGGTTGGTTTTTCCACCCCCCCCCCCCCACAACATCGATTGCTGCAATTGGCCGATTTCTGCAGACCGGCCAATTGCAGCTCTGGATGATTTTTCATTCACCCAGGAAACTGCAGGGGAGTAGAACAGGGTTAGTACAGGGGTGACTGGTGCTGAACTTGTCAGCAACTGTCCCCCCTGGGTCAGGCAGGGGACACCAGTGTTTGGCGTCCCCTGCCAGCGCTGCTATTGGCTGGAACAGCGCTCCAGCCAATGACAGCGCTACAGCTGCACAGGAAAGGGCTGAACTTCCCTGCATGCAGCCATTCTAGCTGGTCAGGTTCTTTGCCCCTCTGTGCTGCTGGTTGGCTTGCTGGGACTTGTGGTGCACCACCACTGCGACTTCAACTGTTCCTGTAAAGAAGAAGAAAGAAGAAAAGAAGAAGAGCATCTGGAACTGCTGCAGTGATTTTTTTTTTCCATTTGCAGCAGTTCTAGATCCCTAAACCACCCTCGGTCCCTGTCCCTTCCCGTCTCCCCTCCCTCCCCCCAGACACCATTTGGTCCGTGCATTTTTTATTATTTTTTATTATTTTTTTTTTTTACAATTTTCCAGCTCTGCACAACTTTTTCTGCGTGCGAGCTGTGACCGCCAAGTGCTGTTCAGTGCATACCTGCCTGATCAGCACCTCGGGATTATTTTTTGCACTTTTTTTTTCCACATCTATGTTCATTTTTTTTGCCAATTTTTCCTTTTTTTTTGGTCAAAAAGAAGAAACTTTTGACTAAATCTAAATCAATTTAAGTTAGTGTCAGTTTAGGATTTTGAACGAACGCACCATCTGCGTGCGTGCATTTTGCAACCATTAAGCACCGATCAGTGGTGTCCATTACTGATCGCGTCTGCTCAGTTTTCACCGCTTTTTTTTGCGCAGAAGAGACTTTTTTGTGCAGAAAATAATTTATTTATTTTTTGCAAATTTTTGTTCTCCTTTGTTTCTCCTAAATTTATTTTCCAATTTATTGCAAGCTCCTTCACGTGTGAAAGCACCTCATACACTCCACACTAAATAAAGCTTTACACATTTCACACATTGCACCCAAATAAAATAAAAATGGCCCGTCCGTCCCTACGAGTTTACTCAGCTGAAGAGGCATATGCATCATCATTATCATCATCATCTAGTGATGAGGGACCCTCTAGAAGGCGCCCCAGGGTAGCACCGGAGGCAGCCCCCAGATTGACCCCATATGTACCCCACCCTCTGACGATTATCTTACCCAAATTCCTGAGTTTGCGGGCAGGATAAGGGTTACCATCTCTACGTGGATAATTACTACATGAGTTTACCACTGTTCCAGTCTCTAGCTTCCAGAGGTCTGGTCTGTGCTATAAGCAATGCGCCGCACAGACCTTTCCCTTACCAGTAAGAGGAGCGCCCGGCCAGTCACAGACAGCGCAGGTAAGTATAATGCTTCTAAAATTGCTAAGTAACCATGGCAGCCAGAACTGCAGTAGCGTCCTGGTTGCCATGGTTACCAATCGGAGCCCCAGCGATTAAACTGGGACTCCGATCGGAACTCTCCGCTGCCACCAATGATGGGGGGGGGGAGAGGGGGGGCGCACTGGGGGATATGATACGCACAATTAACCCCTTCAGGTGCGGCACCTGAGGGGTTAATTGTGCGGATCACAGCCCCCTGTAAGAGATCGGATGCTGCCAGTCAGCAGGGGGCAGTCATGTCCACAGTTCTTAGTATATTCTAACTTGAAGCGTCCCCATCACCATGGGAACGCCTCTGTGTTAGAATATACTGTCGGATCTGAGTTTTCACAATGTAACTCAAATCCGATGGTATATTCTAACATAGAGGCGTTCCCATGGTGATGGGAACGCTTCAAGTTAAAATATACCATCGGATTGGAGAAAACTCAGATAGGGACTCCTGACTTTACATTGAAAGTCAATGGGGGATGGATCCGTTTGCAATTGCACCATATTGTGTCAACGTCAAACGGTTCCGTCCCCATTGACTTGCATTGTAAGTCAGGACGGATCTGTTTGGCTCCGCACTGCCAGACGGACACCAAAACGACTTTTTTTTTACTTTCCTTCATGTCTTGTAATCCTCCAAAAATCACGGAAGACACACGGAAAAAAAAATGGACACGGATCACGGAACAACGGAACCCTGTTTTGCGGACCGTGAAAAAATACTGTCGTGTGCATGAGGTATAACTGATTTTGTCCACAGAGCTTACATATCCACTTTTCACCAACCACTACATATTAATTTCTGCAATACACCTGTTTGGTCAAAAGTGCCCTTTCAACCACTTAAAATGTTCGTACAGGGGTGCTCTTTCCAAAATGGGGTCACTTTTGGGTGGTTTTCATTTCTGGGGATCTCAGAAACTTTTTAACACGCGATGTGGCACCTAAAATGTTTATTCAGGTCTGCAAAATCCATATTTTGCAGTTTGCCTCTATAGTTCTGCTGTGCGCCCATACAGCAGGTTACAAGCACATATGGGGTGTTTCCTGAATGGGGAGAAAATGGGAAACATATACTGGGGTGCATTTTCTCCTTTAACGCCTTGTAAAAGTGAAAAATTGGGGTCTGCTAGTAATTTTTTATTTTTACAAATGTGTGCTTAGAAATGCTTTCTCTAGTATTTCTGCCTTCTGTGAGTCACCTGTTTGCTGAAAAGTACCCTCTCTACCACTTAAAATGTTCGTACGGGGGTGCTCTTTCCGAAATGGGGTCACTTCTTGGGGTTTTTCCATTTCTGGGGACCTCAGGAATTTATTTATTGCGACATGGCATCTAAAATCCATGTTTGTTTATTCAGGTCAGCAAAAACCATATTTTGCACTTTGTCTCTAGAGACCTGCTGTGCACCCATACAGCAGCCTACAAGCACATATGGGGTGTTTGCAAAAAGAGGAGAAAATAGGGAACATACTGGGGTGCATTTTCTTCTTTAACACCTTGTGAAAGTGAAAAATTGGGGTCTGCTAGTAATTTTTTATTTTTACAAATGTGTGCTTTGAAATGCTTTCTCTAGTATTTCTGCCTTCTGTGAATCACCTGTTTGCTGAAAAGTACACTTAAAAGGTTCGGACAGGGGTGCTCTTTCCAAAATGGGGTGACTTCTTGGGGTTTTTCATTTTTGGGAACCTCAGGAAATGTATGTAATGCGACATGGCATCTAAAATCCATGTCTGTTTATTTAGGCCTGCAAAAAACATTTTTTTAACTTTACCTCTAGAGACCTGCTGTGCGCCCATGCAACAGGCTACAAGCACATATGGGGTGTTTGCAAAATGGGGAGAAAATAGGGAACATACTGGGGTGCATTTTCTCCTTTAACCCCCCTTGTTAAAGTGAAAAATTGGGGTCTGCTAGTACTTTTTCATTTTTACAAATGTGTGCTTTGAAATGCTTTCCCTGTTTGCTGAAAAGTACCCTCTCTACCACTTAAAATGTTCGTACGGGGGTGCTCTTTCCAAAATGGGGGTCACTTCTTGGGGTTTTTCATTTCTGGGGACCTCAGGAATTCATTTAATGCAACATAGCACCTAAAATACATGTCTGCCAATTCAGGTCAGCAAAATCCATATAGCCCTGCCATGCACCCATACATCATTTTTTGAGCACATATGGGGTGTTGGCGGATTGGAGGGGAAATGTGGAACAAAATGTGGGGTGCATTTTGTCCTGTTTCCCCTTGTGAAAGTGAAAGATGTGGGTGTAAAGCAACTTTTTCTGGAAAAAATTAAATTTTTCAATTTCACAGCCAAGCATTTCATAATTCTGTGAAACGCCCGATCGGTCAAAGTGCTCACTACACACCTTTAAATATTCCTTGAAGGGTGTGGTTTCTGGAATGGGGTCACTTTTTGGGTTTCCACTCTAGGGATACATCAGGGTGTGTTCAATTGCAAGATGGCGCCTGTCAATTATTCTGGTGAAATCTGCCTTCCAGAAACCATTTGGTGCTCCTTTCCTTCTGACCCCTGTGGTACGCCCATATAGCAGTATACAAGCGCATATGGGGTATTGCTGTAATCAGGAGAAAATGGGGGCATTACTGTTACACAAAGAGACTGCACTTACTGCAACTGCCGCGTTCTCCCACTTTAATTGATAGGACCAGGCGGTGAAAACATCATCACACCTAGCCCTGTCATCTAGCCCTGTCAAACTTGAAAAACATTTGCAAAATGACGCTGGGTTCTGAAGGCAAAAACCAGCTTGAAAGGGTTAAAGAAATTGTCTGGCCTTTTTGCTGACAATCTCAATGTTTGAAACTTGTGCTCAATCACAAAGCAAAACCTACTGTCCACAGTCCTGCCATTCCTAAGCTATCGTACTCAGCTGCTTCTGGTCTCCTTTGGGTTGTGTGCAGCTTGATGCTATTATGACCACTGCAGCCAATCACTGGCCTCAGCAGTCATATAAGGACACATAAGTGGGTTTTTTTTTATTAGTCACAGGTTCTGACTATTAGGCTTGTCAGCTCCTAGGCTGGACAACCTGTTTAAAGGATAGATATAATGTTGTGTCTATAATGGTACTTATTTTCTTTAGATTTGTCTTTTTTAGGTGGTGCTGTACTTCTTCCTGAGTTGAACAGGTGACATTTATAAGGGGTTATCCCATGACTAATGTAAAAAATGGACTCAGACATCATTTAAGACATGACAATCTCTTTTTAACAAAGCTAGGACCAGCCCTGTAGCTCACATGGATCCAGAGATCTCCACATTCATTGTTCTAATTGCTCTGCTTGATTTATATCAAGCTGGCACCTCAGGGGTGTGTCCTTTCTCAGCTGGCATGCCCTTCCTGCTGCAGTCCTTTCTTAGCTGGCATGTCATTCCCGCTGCAGTTCTTTCCATATCACAGCTCAGGAGGTGTGTCCTTTCTGCGGCAGTTCTCTCCCTATAACTCTCAACACTTCTAACAGTAGATAAGTCTGGTGACAGTTGGGGAATGGACCTGAGTTTGTTCGACCACCTCAGCAAGGTGGACAGAGAAATAAGGAAAAGTACAAACAGCAGGTGGTATCATAAAAATACATTTTATTGAAAAACTCAGAGGCTCTACAATTTTTTTTACAACATGCAATTACAAAAGTATTCAGATCCAGGGGCTGGATTGAAAGGGGTTATCCGAAACTATAAAGTGCCCCCCCCCCCCCATATGCCTGGTCCCTCAAACGGAATATACTTACCCCGCTCCCCGCACCGCTCCTGGTTCCCGCACCGCCACTGCTGCTTATCCCAGTGCATGAATGAAAACATCCGGTGTAGGGAGAAAAGCAGCCAATGGCAGGCGGGTGCTCGTCCCCGCCTGCCATTGGCTGCTTCCCCCCAACACCAGATGTTTTCATCCGCGCACAGGGAGAAGCAGCAGCGGCGGTGCGGGAACCAGGAGCGGCGTAGAGAGCGGGGTAAGTATATTTCGCTTGAGGGACCAGGCATATGGGGGTGGGGGGGCACTTTATAGTTTTGATTAACCCCTTTAATCATGTCCTTACAGTTGGGAATATGTTTTTTGCAGGGGCACAGGGATAGTCTGGCTGCCTTTTTGGGGGAGTTGGTAGCCCCTAAATGGCCTCTACCAACGTTTTGCAGGCTTATGTTAGGAGATAGACTGGTTATAGATGGTTCTATGCCCTCAGTAGCCCACGGCACAAAATAAGCACTCTAACGTCCTGGCAATGACCTAAAAACAAGGATAACCCTTTTTTTGTTGTAAAATTTGCTGGTCATCTCATCTTCAGCCATTCATGATCATTACATTTTTTTTTACTTACCAACGAATCCAGTGCGTTTCGTCCCCCGTGAATTACGCATGACATCAATATCCGTTGTCTTAGAGATCTGCCGTGTAGACCATTAAGTTGACGATACGGGCGTGACTCATTGTTTCGTTGCACTGTATAAGAGCCCATCTTTGTGGTGGCATCCGTCCTCCATGTCTAATCACCGTTTTCTTCATAACACAATGGCCTCTACAGCTTGAAACCCTGCAGTCATCGTACTAATAAGGGAGAGGTAGGGAAAGAGATTATCCAGGAGCCAAAGACGCCAGAGATTTCCCAATAATTTTTACATGGTGTCACTGCTATGTGTTTATGAGTACCCGGGTTCAGCCAGTGCATAAAATCAGAAATATTAGACGAAAATGCAATATTTTAATATGCTCCTAACACCTATGCACCACTAGGTGGCAGCATTAAGACTCTTTCTAAATTTCTGCACAGAGCGGGAAACCTTGGCTGCCGTGATATTAATGCACATCAGAAAATGGTCCAAGCACCCCTATTCAGCATCGGAGGGGCTGCAGGGATTCTGCACTAGACAAATGGCCATGGCCTGTCTGATAAAATGCAGCAGTGCCTTCCCTCTTGTGAGCAGAATCCAACCGCCAGGCTCATCTCATTCTTGCTTGAATAATTGAAATTCCTATTCATTCCATATAGCCGGTGGCATACCTACCATAGAAACAAGACACGTCACTTATCAGACCCATGTTGGTAGGCAGCTCCTTGCATTGCCAGCATGCTGTGATACTGTCATGGCTATACTTGAAGCTGCCACTAGAGGGAGCTCACTGCATGCAGATTTATACAGATGCCATTGAGTTCAATCTTTGCTGTTGAAATGCTAAGTACCCATCATTACAAATAAAAAGTCATAGCGGCATGCCAAAAGGTTTGATCAGCATCAGGACTCCAGAAGCTGTGACCCTCACTGGTCCCTAAAACCAAGGCGCAGAAGATCTCAGTTGAATGCCTCTCTTAGAAGCATATGGACCCATCTTTGCCCCTTCGTATCTGATCACCTCTGCTTGGGTCTCTGAGGAGTGAGTGGGGTAAGGATCCATAAGAACTCTGTGGACTTTCTGTAAGCCCATATATCACTCGCTCAACTATCCGAGAAGAACCAAGCAGAACCGATCAGAAACAAAAGGGCACAGACATCAGCCAGGCACTTCTGCCTCTTTGTTTTAGCAACTGGTCTCAGCAACGGGACCCCTGCCTACCATGAAGGTGTTCTCCAATGAATAATCTAAAAAATGAAAATCATATAGTACACGACAGTCTTTTTCTAACAAAGCTAGAACCAGCCCTGTACCTCACATGGATCCAGAGATCTCCACATTCATTGCTCTGCTAGATTTATATCAAGCTGACAGCTCAAGGGGAGTGTCTTCTCTGCTGCAGCTCAGGGGGCGTGTCTCATCTCCCCCTATCACAGCTCAGGGGGCGTGTCTCATCTTCCCCTATCACAGCTCAGGAGGCGTGTCTCAGCTCTCCCTATCACAGCTCAGGAGGCAGCTGAAGGATGAAACTCAGTGAGCCATCTCAGTGAGCAGGACAAAGAAATAAGAAAAATAACAAAGTGCTATACAGATAAATGTTATTGAATAATTCAGAGGCTATACAAAATGTTTTATTACATGCAATTACAAAAGTATTCAGATCCAGGAGCTGGTTTGAAAATTGTAGAATATTTTTTGTGGGACAATGCCTTTAACTTCTGAGATGTCACTGTTAGATTGCTTTCGCACCAGCATTTAGAGACATCTGGAGACATCTCCAGATCTGGCATAGTCGGAAAGTGCCACCTGCCCGGCGGACCCATTGACTATAATGGAAACTGGCGCAGATCCGACTGCTCCCAGCATACATGCTCGAATTCGGATGGATAAAAACCTCGGCTTACAGCAGCTTTCGTCCAGCCGAATCAGGGCATATATGCCAGGGAGCGAACAGATCTTCACCAGTTCCCAAATTAGTGAGTGGCGGCCAGGGGGCATTGCGGTAACATCTGACTATGCCATATCCAGAGAACTCTAAGGCTGGTGTGAAACTAGCCTTACATGCCAAATACAAATAAAAAAGGAGCATTTACATCCTAATGTTATGCCGGTAGCTCCCCCTTAGTGGTGGCTCCATGAAGCTGAAATTGTATAATATTTCATGGCGCTAGTAGATAAGCATTAGATTTGGGGTGCTCTCTGTTAGGAGAAGCAGGGGGAACGTTCTAAGTCTGTCAGAAGGACAGACAGATAGGAGATAGATAAATAGATAGATGATAAATATGAGATAGATAGATGATAGATATGAGATAGATATATAGATAGGTAGATAGATAGATGTATATACAGTAGCAAGAAAAAGTATGTGAACCCTTTGGAATGATTTCTGCACAAATTGGTCATAAAATGTGATCTGATCTTCAAGTCACAACAATAGACAATCACAGTCTGCCTAAACTTATAACACACAAAGAATTAAATGTTACCATGTTTTTATTGAACACACCATGTAAACATTCACAGTGCAGGTGGAAAAAGTATGTGAACCCTTGGATTTAATAACTGGTTGAACCTCCTTTGGCAGCAATAACTTCAACCAAACGTTTCCTGTAGTTGCAGATCAGACATGTACACCGGTCAGGAGTAATTCTTGAACCATTCCTCTTTACAGAACTGTTTCAGTTCAGCAATATTCTTGGGATGTCTGGTGTGAATTGCTTTCTTGAGGTCAGGCCACAGCATCTCAATCGGGTTGAGGTCAGGACTCTGACTGGGCCACTCCAGAAGGCGTATTGTCTTCTGTTTAAGCCATTCTGTTGTTGATTTATTTCTATGCTTTGGTTCGTTGTCCTGTTGCAACAGCCATCTTCTGTTGAGCTTCAGCTGGTGGACAGATGGCCTTAAGTTCTCCTGCAAAATGTCTTGATAAACTTGGGAATTAATTTTTCCTTTGATGATAGCAATCTGTCCAGGCCCTGACGCAGCAAAGCAGCCCCAAACCATGATGCCCCCACCACCATACTTCACAGTTGGGATGAGGTTTTTGGTGTGCTGTGCCTCTTTTCCTCCACACATAGTGTTGTGTGTTTCTTCCAAACAACTCAACTTTGGTTTCACCTGTCCACAGAATATTTTGCCAGTACTGCTGTGGAACATCCAGGTGCTCTTGTGCAAACTGTAAACGTGCAGCAATGTTTTTTTTAGACAGCAGTGGCTTCCTCTGTGGTATCCTCCCATGAAATCCATTCTTGTTTAGTGTTTTACGTATCATAGATTCGCTAACAGGAATGTTAGCATATGCCAGAGACTTTTGTAAGTCTTTAGCTGACACTCTAGGATTCTTCTTCACCTCATTGAGCAGTCTGCGCTGTGCTCTTCCAGTCATCTTTACAGGACGGCCACTCCTAGGGAGAGTAGCAGCAGTGCTGAACTTTCTCCATTTATAGACAATTTGTCTTACCGTGGACTGATGAACAGCAAGGCTTTTGGACATACTTTTTTAACCCTTTCCAGCTTTATGCAAGTCAACAATTCTTAATCGTAGGTCTTCTGAGAGCTCTTTTGTTCGAGGCATCATTCACATCAGGCAATGCTTCTTGTGAAAAGCAAACCCAGAACTGGTGTGTGTTTTTTATAGGGCAGCTGTAACCAACACCTCCAATCTCATCTCATTGATTGGACTCCAGTTGGCTGACACCTCACTCCAATTAGCTCTTGGAGATGTCATTAGTCTAGGGGTTCACATACTTTTTCCACCTACACTGTGAATGTTTACATGGTGTGTTCAATAAAAGCATGGTAACGTTTAATTATTTGTGTGTTATTAGTTTAAGCAGACTGTGATTGTCTATTGTTGTGACTTAGATGAAGATCAGATCACATTTTATGACCAATTTGTGCAGAAATCCATATCATTCCAAATGGTACACATACTTTTTCTTGCAACTGTAGATAGATAGATAGATAGATAGATAGATAGATAGATATGAGGCAGCACTCTAATTTTGGTGAAAAAAGTTGTGGACTGCTTTGAATGGACCGCGATGAATAAAGCAGTCCACATCTTTTTTCACCAAAATTGCTGCCTCATTCTTTGCTTCTCTATACATGGGCTCAAGAACCTACAGCCTAGAGGGATTGCACCCACATCATCTTGACTAGTTGCTGCTTTTTGTCTTAGATAGATAGATATTATCAAACACCACACCACAAACTGGAAACAAGGCCCTGTACCCCAACGCGGGCCACCAGAGGCAAAAACCATGGAGGAAACCACCCACCCCACACAGTGAAATACAGAGCAGAGACCTAGATGAGATAAAAAAACCTGCTTAAAACTTTATGTAGAACATTCAAGTGACTGGACAACGCAAGCCTTATCTATCATACCAGAACCAGTCAAACCCCTAGCTCGTCCTATGAAACCCGCTCATTACAAGGTATAAGGACCCGCTATGACATCTTTTATAATCAGCAGCTGGAACATCCACAGTCTGAATGCATCAGCCTTTGGATGTAAAGTAAATGATCCAGACTTCACCCAGAGTTTGAGAAACATTGACATTCAAATCTTTCTAGAAACATGGACTAAGGCAGATAGCAAGTCCTTGGCGCCCACTGGATACAGAGAAATCTCTGTCCCGTCCCTGAAAAATAAAACTACTAAACTTGGCCGCTGTTCGGGAGGAATACTAGTGTGGTATAAAGCGGAGCTCCATGAGCAGATCAGACCTGTGAAACGGGGAAACAGACACATCTGGATCAAAATAGACCGCTCCATCCTCACCTCTCAGTCCAACATCTACCTCTGTCCGGCCTACATACCACCACCTGAGTCCCCCTACTACAACCCAGAAAGCTTTGAGATCCTGCAAAGGGAAGCTGCCCACTATGAAACCCTGTGCAAAGTCCTTATCATGGGAGACCTCAATGCCAGAACAGGCAGGGAAAGAGACTACCTGACCACAGATGGAAACATCTATATACATTGAGCACAGACCGACAGCGACAACTCAGTACATACAGAGAGGAACAGTTACGACAGCACGATAAATAAAAGTGTCAAAAAATTGCTGAATCTTTGCCGAAGACTAGGATTTCTCAATGGTTGCACCAAGAGAGACTCTCTAGTAAGGACTACATTAAACTCCCATGTGGGTAGCAGCGTAGTGGACTACGCCATCACAGACATGGACCTCGCAAACATTGGGGACTTCATAGTCAGCCCACAATCGCACCTGTCTAATCACAACCAAACTTCCCTATATATTAAGTCCACAAACAAACCACCAGGACTACCTCCATCTTATAAGTGGTCCAAGACATCGGCTCAGAAATATAAAGAGATGCACAGTAAACCAGAAATCCAAGGGATGCTCTATTACTTCAACAACAAGGTGTTTGAGATAAACCCAGAAGGAGTCAATCAAACTGTAAGAGATCTTTATTATATATTTTACACCATGGCAGAAATGACTGACCTAAAAAAGTATAGCCACCTGAAGCAAAAAGAAGATAACCCCAACACTTGGTTCGATGAGGAGTGTAGAGCTGTACGGAAGACCTTAAGATCGGCCTCAAATAAAAAGCATAAAGATCCCAACAACACCAAACTGTGGGAAGTCTATGACACAACACAGAGGCAATACTAAACCCTCCTCAGAAATAAAAAGCAAGAATATACAGTACAGACCAAAGGTTTGGACACACCTTCTTATTCAAAGAGTTTTCTTTATTTTCCTGACTATGGAAATTGTAGATTCACACAGAAGGCATCAAAACTATGAATTAGCACATGTGGAATTATATACAACAAAAAAGTGTGAAACAACTGAAAATATGTCATATTCTAGGTTCTTCAAAGTAGCCACCTTTTGCTTTGATTACTGCTTTGCACCCTCTTGGCATTCTCTTGATGATCTTCAAGAGGTAGTCACCTGAAATGGTTTTCACTTCACAGGTGTGCCCTGTCAGGTTTAATACGTGTGATTTCTTGCCTTATAAATGGGGTTGGGACCATCAGTTGCGTTGTGGAGAAGTCAGGTGGATACACAGCTGATAGTCCTACTGAATAGACTGTTAGCTGCTTTTTTCTTACCATAATACAAATTCTAAGTATAGAAAAACAAGTGGCCATCGTTACTTTAAGAAATGAAGGTCAGTCAGTCCGAAAAATTGGGAAAACTTTGAAAGTGTCCCCAAGTGCAGTCACAAAAACCATCAAGCGCTACAAAGAAACTGGCTCACATGCGGACCACCCCAGGAAAGGAAGACCAAGAGTCACCTCTGCTGCGGAGGATAGGTTCATCCGAGTCACCAGCCTCAGAAATCTCAGGTTAACAGCAGCTCAGATTAGAGACCAGGTCAATGTCACACAGAGTTCTAGCAGCAGACACATCTCTAGAACAACTGTTGAAAGGAGACTGTGTGAATCAGGCCTTCATGGTAGAATATCTGCTGGGAAACCACTGCTAGGGACAGGCAACAAGCAGAAGAGACTTGTTTGGGCTAAAGAACACAAGGAATGGACATTAGACCAGTGGAAATCTGTGCTTTGGTCTGATGAGTCCAAATTTGAGATCTTTGGTTCCAACCACCGTGTCTTTGTGCGGATGGACTCTACATGCATGGTTCCCACCGTGAAGCATGGCGGAGGAGGTGTGATGGTGTGGGGGTGCTTTGCTGGTGACACTGTTGGGGATTTATTCAAAATTGAAGGCATACTGAACCAGCATGGCTACCACAGCATCTTGCAGCGGCATGCTATTCCATCCGGTTTGCGTTTAGTTGGACCATCATTTATTTTTCAACAGGACAATGACCCCAAACACACCTCCAGGCTGTGTAAGGGCTATTTGACCATGAAGGAGAGTGATGGGGTGCTGCGCCAGATGACCTGGCCTCCACAGTCACCGGACCTGAACCCAATCGAGATGGTTTGGGGTGAGCTGGACTGCAGAGTGAAGGCAAAAGGGCCAACAAGTGCTAAGCATCTCTGGGAACTCCTTCAAGACTGTTGGAAGACCATTTCAGGTGACTACCTCTTGAAGATCATCAAGAGAATGCCAAGAGTGTGCAAAGCAGTAATCAAAGCAAAAGGTGACACTTTTTTTGTTATGTATATAATTCCACATGTGTTAATTCATAGTTTTGATGCCTTCAGTGTAAATCTACAATTTTCATAGTCATGAAAATAAAGAAAACTCTTTGAATGAGAAGGTGTGTCCAAACTTTTGGTCTGTACTGTACCTCAACCAAACTTACACAGCTTCAAGATGCCCTCCAAGATAACTCCTTCTGGGAACTATGGAACCACCTGGGCAGAAATGAGAAGAAGAACAACCTCCATATTCAGAACGGCAACATCTGACTCCAGTATTTCAGAGACCTCTACAGAGACATCCGAAAAGAAGAACGTAACCCAGACCAAGAACAAATGAGGTCAAAACTGAAGAGCATGGAATAGATACTTAAAGATTTCCAAAACCCGCTAGACTCACCCATAACCAGGGGCGTAGCTATAGGGGGTGCAGAGGTAGCAGTCGCTTCCGGGCCCAGGAGCCTGAGGGGGCCCAACGACCCTTGTGCTGCATTACAAGACACCGGTATTATAGAAAGTGCATGCTGGTCATGTTACACCTCTGGCTGGAGGGAAGAGGTTAGGTCAAAATGGAGGGGAGGGGGGATGCTGCTTAAATTTTTGCCTCAGGCAATATGAAGGCTACATGCTTCCCTGCCATTGGTCACAAAACACTGAGGGAATGGGGGCCCAAGCTGAGCTCTTGCACCAGGGTCCATGAGCCTTTAGCTACGCCCCTGCCCATAACACTGCAGGAGATATCAGAGAGAATATCAACCTTAAGGGGTAAGAAAGCCAGCGGCACGGATGGCATCCAACCCGAAATGATTAAGTACAGCCCACAAGCAATACAGGCGGCCATAGCAAAACTGTACAACATTGTGCTGAGTGCTGGCTACTTCCTGGAACCAGTGTTATAACCCCAATATACAAGAGCGGGGACAGGTATGACCTGGCCAACTACCAAGGGATATGTGTCAGCAGCAATCTGGGGAATCTATTTAAGAGTATCCTAAACCAGAAAATCCTCGGCTTTCTCACCCAGCACAATGTACTCAGTAAACCACCGCACCACAGACCACGTCTACACACTGCACCGCCTCATCCAGAGCCATGATCACAACACAAAGCAGGGAAAGAAATGCGCTTGTTTTGTGGACTTTAAAAAGGCCTTCAACTCGGTGTGGCACCCAGGATTGCTCCTGAAACTTTTGGAGAGCGGAATAGGAGGAAAGACATACAACGTCATCAGAAGCTCCTACACTGAGAACCGATGCAGTGTGAAGGTAAATGGGAAAAGAACAGCTTACTTCCAGCAGAGCTGAGGAATCAGACAGGGCTGCAGCCTCAGTACAACTCTCTTTAACATTTACATCAACGAGCTGGCAGTGGCTCTAGAGTCCTCCTCAACACCAGGTCTAATTCTCCATGAATTTGAGGTGAAATTTCTCCTGTATGCGGATGACCTTCTCCTACTATCACCAACTGAGAAAGGTGTCCAAGACCAGCTAGTTATTCTGGAGAAATTCAGCACCACATGTGGTACTCCAGAGAAGGAAAACACAATCGCTACACAATCACCCTCTTACAGCCACCAACTTCAGCACCACATGGACCCTTCCCATCAATTTAAAAAAGACCAACACTGTGGTGTTCCAGAGAAGGAAAACACAATCGCTACACAATCGCCCTCTTACAGCCACCAACAGGAACACCTACCTGGGCCTGATAATTGACCAGACTGGGAGTTTCAAATCAGCCATTGAGGAGCTGAAAGACAAAGCTTGCAAGACCTTCTACGGCATCAGAAGACGACTGTACAACCTCAAGGCACCTGTGAGGGTCTGGCTTAAAATCTTTGACTCCATCATTGTACCAATCCTCCTGTATGGCATTGAAGTCTGGGGCCCTCACACGTACCCCGACTGGTCAAGATGGGATTCCAGCACAACTGAAATATTCAACCTGGAATTCTGTAAGCATCTCTTCCAGGTCCATCGGAGCACCTCTACACAGAGCTGGGCAGATTCCCTCTACACTTTACAATCCAGAAGAGGGCGCTATCATTCTGGGGCCATCTACATGGTAGTAGTGAAGGCTCCCATCACCATAAAGCCTTGCTACAACAAAGGATCCCAGGCAAAATTAGTATAAATAATATAATACTGTGATTATTTCTTTTGGACTGTTTCATCATAGCAGTGTTCATTATACAAGTGAACATATCTCATCACCAGTTCATAATCATTTCATTTTCCAGCTGACTTCCAGGAAGAGATAAGCAGCCCTGTGGCGACAGGTAGGCAAAAAAGAGCCCCACATGGAAGATAGATGGATGTTTGTTCCAGGGCTGCGTTCCCCTCCTCTGCTATAGATACCATCTAATATCTAGAGAGCTTCTTCTTCTTGTGTGTGATTACATTGTGCCGGATTCCTGACTCTAGATATTACCTCCCGGGAGACATCCGGTGATCTTCCCTCCAGTCACAGTCACAGGTCTCCCCGGTAATCTCATTACACTACAATTGGGCACATATTTTATAAACATTAGGTCGGTATAATTGACAGGTGGGAAATTGTTTATATCTTGGGGCAACCAACTGAGGATGGTGCTCCAGGGAGAGGTGTGATGATATAGATATTATCTACTGACAACGGAAATATAAGATAGATAGATAGATAGATACCTACCGGTGATAGACGGGAGATAGGTTAGATAGATACATAGACAGATAATAGATAGATATAAGAATAGATAGATAATAGATAGATAGATAGATAGATAGATAGATAGATACGAACTGGCCCCATATCTGGAGAAATGCCCCAATCCCAGAGACCAACAGATCCTGAGCAGGTACAGACTGAGCAGGCTGCTCGTCGAATCCGGGTGGCACTGACAGAGGTACATGCCCAAGGAGAACAGACTGTGCAAGCGGTGCGACCAGGAGCACGTGGAGGTCGAGGTTCACTTAATGCTGCGGTGCCCCCCAAATACTCAGCAGTGAGGGACTCACTTCAGGAGACTGTCTGATCTCTGCCCAGACTTCATCTCCATGGAGGAGGAAGAGAGACTCTGCATACTACTGGGGGAAGAGGAGAACACAGCGGCCATAGCAGCACAATATATTACTGCCTGCCATAGACTGAGAGGAGCCTGATATACCATGGACTCCTATACCCCCACCCTGGACGTGTCCTCATCCCCCAGCCACACCCAATTATTTTCCACTTGTTCCCACTTTCTTTGGCAATGCTAAAATGTATTTAGTCCTGTTAATAAAACTGATTTGAATCTGAATTAGATAGATAGATAGATAGATAGATAGATAGATAGATAGATAGATATGAGATAGATAGATCGATAGATAATAGATAGAACAATAGATATGAGATAGATAGATAGATAATAGAGCGATAGATTTAAGATAGATAGATAGATAGATATGAGATAGCTAGATAGATAGAGAGATAGATTATATATAGATAGATATGAGATACATAGATAGAACTATAGATATGAGATAGATAGATATGAGATAGATAGATAGATAGATAGATATGAGATAGATAGATGATATATAGATAGATATGAGATACATAGATAGAACTATATATATGAGAGATAGATAATAGATAGATAGATATGAGATAGATAGATAATAAATAGATAGATATGAGATAGATAGATAGATAGATAGATAATAAATAGATAGATATGAGATAGATAGATAGATGATATATAGATAGATATGAGAGATAGATAATAGATAGATATGAGATAGATAATAGATAGATAGATAGATAATAAATAGATAGATATGAGATAGATAGATAGATGTTAGTTTATGTTTATATATCCATTTTTTATTTCCATTTTGATGCTCATTATAGAAGCACAACATTGCTAACTACAGATGTGCCGTCTGGAAATGAGCCATGCCTGATGTCCCCCGTCAGCTATAATGGGATAATTTATTCCACTGATTTATTTGGCAGAGGGGCTGGTGCGTCCCCTCAGGCCCCAGTCGATTGCTACCTCTGCACCCCAGTTATCTATCATGGTACAATGACACAATAAATTACCCTTGATTATACCAGTAGGAGAATTGCAGAAAACGCATTCCGTGTACGGTCCCTTCCTTTAGTTGCCTTGTACAAGGACCCCTGCTGGACGGTGTATGTAATCTCTTGTATGTATAGACTGACCTAATGTACTGACTGCGGGGGGCATACCATTTGTAATTTCATTTGTCATACCAATTGTTCCCCCCTCCCCCATGTACGCGTCTGGGGAAATCAGTGCATTGTAAACCTTTCATGTTCCACACACCCAATGACAAAAACCAGTTTACATTAGCCAATTCTCTTTCCCATAGAGGCTCCCATAGGAAAAAGGTTAATTTAAATGGTCGTTAACAAGCCTGAATCCCTTTAAGGCAATCTAATACTTAGGTGTTTGCTAATCCAGATGTCTGATCTAGACTGAGGGTAACATCCGAAATCAATTTCTACTGCTAATTGTGAATGGTAATGGGATTCCCCTGAGCCAGGAAAGCATAATGAAAGTCATTAGTTATTGACTGCCAAAATAGGGTAAAGGTGAACTTTTAGGCTGTGTTCTTAACCCCTAAAAGACTGGGCATATTTTTATTTTTGCAATTTGTTACTTTTCCTCTCCACGTTCCAATAGCCATAACGTTTTTATTTTTCTATTCACATTTTTTTTGCGGGACAAGATGTATTATTTTAATGCCACCATATCATTTCCCATGTCTTGTACTGGAAGATGGGAAAAAAATTATTTGTGGGGTAAAATTGAAAAAAAAACAAAAAACAAAGCACAATTCCGCCAAGGTTTTTGAGATTTTGACACCACAGTGTTCACTGTCTGCTAAAAATGACAAGACACCTTTTTCTGCAGCTCAATACATTTATGGCGATACCAAACTTGAATAGTTTTTGTTTTGTTTAATTACTTAAAAAAAAAGGAAAATCGGAATTTTCTTTGCATCGTAATTTTTTGACAGCCATAACATGTATATTTTGGTCTACAGGGCTATATGAGGGCTTGTTTTTGCCTAACAAACTGAAGTTTTTATTATTAACGTTTTTGTAGTATGTATGACTTTTTGATCACCATTATTCAATTTTCTTGGGTGGACAAGATGACAAAAAAATGTTGAATCTGGTGTTTAAAAAAATAAATAAATTCCGTTATGGCGTTCACTGCACATTAATCAGACAATGAACACCTAATATGTTAATTTTTAATGTTTATATATTTTTATATGTAAAATTGGGAAAGGGAGGTGATAAAAATTTTGATATTTTGGTGCTTTTTGAGAGGGCTCAAACCTAGGATATTTTGATCTCTTGTCCTATTCACCTTAATAGAGATCTATTAGGGTGAATAGGACTCTGACACTCTCCCTGCTGAGCTGTGCCTCGTGCATAGTTGAGCAGGCAGATTACCATGGCAGGCCTGGAAGGATTCAAAAGAGTTCAGGCTGCCATGGTAACCGATCAGAGCCCTGAGATTTCACCACAAGGGCTCCGATCAGAAGGCAGAGGGAGCCGCATGCCTCTGCCTTACCTCACAGATGCCGCAATCAGTGTTGAAAGTGGCAACTGAGCGGTTAAAGGACAGGGTTTGGCCCTATTGCCATTCCCCGTCATTGCGGCCGGGTATTTGCTTTGTGATACAGCCGGTACCTGCCACGTATGGAGTGGGATAGGAGTTAAAGGGATTCTCCAGGCTGCAGTAATGATGGCCTATCTTTAGGATAGGTCATCAATATCAGATCGGTGAAGGTCAGACACTGAACACCCCTACTGAAACGGCCAGCTGCAGTACCCCGACTTGGACACTACACAGTGTACGGCGCTGTCTGCTTCCAGGTCTGTACAATTTATGGAGTGCCGATGGTGATCGGTAGTGGTGCCAGGTGTCGGACCCCCACCAATCTGATATAGATGACCTATCCTGAGGATGGGCCATCAATATCTGTAGCCCGGAGAACCTCTTTAAGGTTACAGATTGCCAGAAGCAGCCATATAAATACAGCACAGCTTGAACACAACCAACCTGCAAACATGGAAAATCTCAGAGGACCTTGTGATAAAAATGAGTCTAACTTTTTATGGTAGTCCGATTTCATTGTCAGCACTGGTTCTTGTTGCAGTGAATAGTCTGTTCCTCGTAAATGCACTTCGCTGACGGATGAAAGATGGCATTCTGTAGAAAGAGAAGACAACCCCTCACTACTAGGCCTGGTTTATTAACCCCATCCCCATTCAATCCTGGGCTGAGAGAATACCCCCATAGCACCCATATTGCACCCATGCCTGTCGACAAATTGCTTTGTTTTGTAATGTTTGACAGTCTGGTTCCTACAGATGCGCTGACAACCACCGTCTTGTCCATGGAATTGTTAGCAGGAGCATATGCAGTGCCCTGTGGTGAGGGGACTTTGGACTATGGACATTTGTGGACATTTGCCCCTATTGCTACTATGCAAAGCCATCAGCTCCTTACTTTATAGCACTTTGAAGGGTTAACTTGCTCTGTGATTTGTGCATTTATACTGTTTCATATATATGTTATCTGTAATACATACCTCCCAACTTTTGAAAAACACAAAGTGGGACAATGTGTGCAGAGCGCATACTAGACCATGCCTCTAACTCCACTCAAAACATAGCTATACACACCCAGTCCCCGTAATGCCCCCACATAGTAATTATTCCCCCTTTGTGCCAGCACACAGCAGTAATGTCCATACTGTGCCCCATTCGCAGTAGTAATGGCCACATTGTGACCTTTTCACAGTAGTTATGCCCACATTGTGCCCCCTTCACAGTTGCAATGCCCAGACATGTGCCCCCCTCACAGTAGTTATGGCAAGATATATGCCCACTCACAGTAGTTATGCCCACATTTGTGCCCCCTTCACAGTTGCTACGCCCAGATATGTGCCCCCTCACAGTAGTTATGGCAAGATATGTGCCCCCTCACAGTAGTTATGGCAAGATATATGCCCACTCACAGTAGTTATGCCCACATTTGTGCCCCCTTCACAGTTGCTACGCCCAGATATGTGCCCCCTCACAGTAGTTATGCCCAGATATGCCCCTTTTACAATAGTTATGCTCAACTATGTGCTGTGTAGGAGGAGCACAGAGGCTGATTCCTGGCTCCTCGTACACAGACCAGCATTGCGATGTGTGAGGGCATCGTGCTGCTGCTGGGGAGTGCTAGCAGCTGAGAGGAATGGTGAAACGGGGAGCAGATGACTCCCTGCTTCATCATTACAATCAGCTGTCTCTACATCCTATGGATGCAGAGACAGCTGACAGCATGACATACCTCAGCCATTCCGAGACCGCGTAACAGCCACTGAAATCTGTGACTGCTAGATCCAGGACTGTTGTGAGGTATGGTGATATATCCTGTTCATTTGCACTATGCCTGCACTTCACTGTGGAACTGGTTAATGCCCAGCCAGCTAATACTGAGAGACTTTGGGACTTTATATCTATGCAAAGTTTTGGACAAAAAAACAAGACACACTGACCTTTTGACTGTCTGGTTTAGCCCTGTTGTGTATGTCTAAAGACATATTTTTGTCTGGAAAAGCTACTTATTCATTTCCTAAGGCCTCTTTCACACTTGCGTTGTCCGGATCCGGCGTGTACTCCACTTGCTGGAATTACACGCCGGATCCGGAAAAACGGATCCGTCTTCAAAATGCTTTCAGTGTTACTATGGCACCCAGGACTCTATTAAAGTCCTGGTTGCCATAGTAGTAGTGGGGAGCGGGGGAGCGCCATACATACAGTCCGTGCGGCTCCCGGGGCGCTCCAGAATGATGTCAGAGCGCCCCAGGCGCATGGATGACGTGCCATGCGATCACGTGATCCATGCGCTTGGGGCGCCCTGACTTCACTCTGAAGCGCCCCGGGAGCCGCACGGACGGTAAGTATGCTGCTCCCCCGCTCCCCACTACACTTTACCATGGCTGCCAGGACTTTAGCGTCCCGGCAGCCATGGTAACCATTGAGAAAAAGCTAAATGTCGCATCCGGCAATGCGCTGAAACGACGTTTAGCTTAAGGCCGGATTCGGATCAATGTCTTTCAATGGGCATTAATTCCGGATCCGGCCTTGCGGCAAGTGTTCAGGATTTTTGGCCGGAGCAAAAAGCGCAGCATGCTGTGGTATTTTCTCCGGCCAAAAAACGTTCCGTTCTGGAACTGAAGACATCCTGATGCATCCTGAACGGATTTCACTCCATTCAGAATGCATTAGGATAAAACTGATCAGGATTCTTCCGGCATAGAGCCCCGACGACGGAACTCTATGCCGGAAGAAAAGAACGCAAGTGTGAAAGAGCCCTTAGACTTGCATTGCAGCTCTGTGCAAAGTCCATGAAAGACAGAAAGTGCAACAATGTTTCTGTTTAGGCTGTGTTTCTCCACTCTACCCCTCCCATTATTAGTAAGTTCTAGTTCAGCTAAAAACTGTATATTACAGCAGTCAAAGTTCCTAGACGAGGATACTGTGTCAAAGATCCTGGATCATCAGCCTTTGGTCAGGGAGCCAGTGTTCTGAAGGAGAGAGAAGGACAGCTAGCACAGGCCTTTCCTCAGCATGAAACCTTCTTCTGCCTAGGAGGAGACTGAAGAAGCCAGCTCAATGCCTCGCCTGTATTGTTTTGCACTTGAGTTCCTCCAGTAAAGAAGCACACTGGTTTATTGCAAAGTCTGACTCTCTGGATTTATTCACCACTGGGGCGCATCATGCTGTACCATCCCCTCCAGAGTGTAGCAACACATGGTGACACCTCAATGGTGTCTGGCGGACAAAGCGTAATATTAGGGCCACCCCAAACCTGGGCACTGCACATGCTCATATGGCCCCATAATGAAAGTCAAAATGGAACGTGTTCCGGAAAAACTACTACACCTGTAAAGTCCAAAAATCTGTGCAGGGTAATTTTATAACATAGCTGTATAGAGGAGCTCTATCCCGGGGACTTGATAAATTGCATAATTTTGTTTCCTGTAGGTCCCACTAGGGGGAGAGTATGACTTTGACTAGCAACCATCTTTGTAAAAATCAGTGAGGCACATTTATTAATAGTTTGCTAAATTTTTCCAATACTATGGAAAAATGGCCTAAAGATATGGCACAAATTATATTTCCAGCACAATTGGCAACTGTTGAGCTTCTTGCCACTTTTCAGAAGTGGCTATAAAAAGAGGCAGGGCTTAGCAACAGGGGCCTGGCATCTGGACACTGGATTTACTAATTTATGCCAGAAACTAGTACAAATTATGACTTGATGTGCTTGGGCCTCAATGCAAAATTTTAAAACGGACCTCCCTCAATGTTTAGAATGTGGGGTCATGGTCCCTTTGACTTTACAGGACCACCCCCATTTTTGTATCGTGCTGGGAATTACAAGCAATCCCCATTTATGTTTTTATTTTTGTCATAAACCCCCATGAAAGGGTTTGTCTCATCATGAGAACCCACCTATACTGAAGCTGGATAGGTGATTGCAGCAGGCCCGCCTTCAGAAACCCCTGGCGATCAGCTGTCAGCTGACAATAAATTTCCCCTACGTATCCCCAACCATTAATAATGCCTATGTAATACCCCAGAGTGGTATTACCGTTTCTTCACCCTGCTACTGTCTTTGATTGCCAACAATAATGTCATCCTTGTATTTATTCCAGGTCCTTCACATTGTGCATTGATAGTATTGCGCTGAAACTGTTATGTTCATGTAATGTTCCTGTTGTCCAGCAGAGGGTGGTGTGTATCTGGCAGAGAGAATCCTTATATAGAACAGAACTTACCGTCCCATTCTCCCCCTTTTGGGCAGGAGTGGGTTAGTCCCATTTCCTACCAAGGCAGAGGCAGCAGGACGTGTCTAGTGAATGTAATCCAGGGTAGTGTCTGATGCAGATGTGCCAAACATGTAGCAGCAAGGGGATACCCCGTCCTGCAGCAGGAATCTCTTCAGAGGGAAGCAGCTCATAGAGCACCATGACTCTTTACAGATTTACATATAGAGTGTCACAAGGGGGTCAACAGCCAAAGACACCCCACTCCAGAGGTACCAGAACAATCTTAAAGTTTAGCTGCCCGAATAGAGTAAAGTTTAGCACAGCAGAGAGAGAAAGCAGAGTACTCAGGTTTGCCTGCCAGTTTATGCTAAAGTCTGCTGGAACCAAGAAAAAGACTGATTATTGTCTGGATAAAAGTTGATGCAAATAAAGCTGTTGAACTTTATAAAGTCTGGACTCGACTTATTTCCCACCTGTCACGCTGGGTAGGATACAAGAGACAATAGTCACACAGAAACAAGCATCTAGGCCAGAAGCTGGGGATAAAGGTCACCTCACCAGCTCTCCCTGGACTTCTGTGCCCAAGTTCAGACCCTAAAGCTGGGAATCGACGTGTCCCCGTGCCTAAGGCTGAAGATACCCTAAAATCCTTAAGATGGTGGAAAGAGGGAAAGAAACAGCCTGCTTCCTCAAGCCTGGAGGGGGCAGGTGTCTCTCTAACAGCCTAGACAGAACACAAAAGAAACAAAACCAACTTATCTTGTAGCTGAGCAGAAACAGCAATTAATTCCTTCCTTCCTCAGAGCAAGATAGAAGCTATTACCCGCACAGGACACTGGGAAGGAGCGTAATTTAAACTCATACAAACGACCCCACCCAGTGCACCTGAAGGGAGGCGGATACAGCTCAAATCCAACCCCAAAACAAAAAACTACACACGTGCTGCTAACCTGAGCAGGGCATGACAGTACCCCCCCCCCCTTCTACGGGTGACCTCCGGACACCCTGGCCCAACTTTATCCGGGTGGGCCCTGTGAAAGGCCCTCACCAGTCGGCTGGCACTAACATCCACAGCCGGAACCCACATCCTCTCCTCGGGGCCGTATCCCCTCCAGTGCACCAGGTACTGAAGGGAACCCCTAAGAACACGTGAGTCGAGAACCCTAGAGATCTCGAACTCTAAATTTCCATCAACCAGAACAGGGGGAGGAGGCAATGGCGATGGTTCCACCGGTTTCACATATTTCTTCAGTAAAGACCTGGGGAACACCTCATGGATCCTCCAGATCTGCGGACAATCCAGACGAAATGCCACTGGATTGACAACCGCAGATATTTTGTAAGGTCCAATAAATCTTGGACCCAGTTTCCAAGATGGTACTCTCGGTTTAAAATTTTTAGTAGATAACCACACCAGATCACCCACACACAGGTCTGGACCAGTCATACGTCTCTTGTCAGCCATTCGTTTATACCTCTAACCCATCTTCTCCAAATTCCCTTGGATCCTCCGCCAGATAGAAGCAAGGCAGAAGAAAATCTCTCCTCCTCTGGCATCCCAGAGGAACTAGTCCCAGAAAAAGTACCAAACTGAGGATGAAAACCGTATGCGCCAAAAAATGGCAACTTGCCTGTGGACTCCTGCCTACAGGTTATTCAAAGCAAACTCTGCTAGGGATAAGAATGAGGACCAGTCCTCCTGATTCTCAGCCACAAAGCATCTCAAGTAGATCTCCAGGTTTTGATTAGTACGCTCTGTCTGCCCATTCGACTGCGGATGAAAAGCCGAAGAGAACGAAAGTTGAATGCCAAAACGAGAGCAGAACGCCCTCCAAAACCTGGAAACAAACTGCGTGCCCCTATCAGAAACCACATCCGAGGGAATGCCATGTAATTTCACAATGTTATCAACAAAAACCTGAGCAAGAGTCTTAGCATTGGGCAGACTAGCTAATGATACAAAGTGAGACATTTTACTAAAACGGTCAACAACCACCAAAATCACTGTTTTCGTCCAAGGACGAGATGAAATAGACAAAGGAAGAAGTGAACCAGAAGGTCGAGTGTGAGCAACCTTTGACCTTTGACCGTGCATAGGTCTCACAAGCTGCTACGTAATCCTCAACACTCTTACGTAACCCGGGCCACCAGAACCTCCGGAAAATAAGATCAAAGATAGACTTGCCCCCAGGATGTCCAGCAAAGACAGTATCGTGATTTTCCTTGAATACCTTGTATCGCAGTCCAGCAGGAACAAACAACCTCCCTGGGGGGACAAGAATCAGGAGCCCCCTCCTAAGCTCCCAACACCTCCACCTCCAATTCGGGGTACAGAGCGGAGACCACCACCCCATCAGCCAAAATCGGAGCAGGATCCTCTGAATCACCTCCCCCAGGAAAACTATTAGACAATGCATCTGCCTTGACGTTTTCAACCCCAGGCCGAAAAGTAAACACAAAATTTAACCTAGTAAAGAACAGTGACCATCTAGCCTGTCTAGGATTCAAACGCTTGGCAGATAAGCCAAATTCTTATGATCAGTATATACCGTAACGGGATGAGACGCCCCCTCCAACCAGTGATGCCATTCCTCAACGGCCAATTTGATGGCCAGCAATTCCCTATCTCCTACATCATAATTCCTCTCGGTGACCAAGAGCTTCTTGGAAAAAAAAGCACATGGACGCCATTTGCCAGGAGATGAACCCTGCAACAACACTGCTCCAACCCCCACCTCTGATGCATCCAGCTCCACCACGAATGGCTGAGACACATCAGGCTGCATCAGAATGGGAGCAGACGCAAAACATTCCTTAATAGCCGAAAAGGCCTGCAAAGCCTCATCCGACCAGACAGAGAAGTCGACGCCCTTCTTAGTCATATCGGTCAGAGGTTTTACAATAGTAGAGTAGTTCAAGATAAAATTTCTATAATAATTGGTAAACCCCAAAATCCGCATCAAAGCATTCAGATTCTCCGGTCAGTCCCATTCCAGAACCGCCTGGACCTTTTTCGGAGTCCATACGAAAACCAGAGTCAGAAAGCAGATATCCCAGAAACAGAAGCTCCTGAACAGAAAACACACATTTCTCCAATTTAGCATATAATTTATTCTCCTGAAGGATCGACAAAACCTGTATCACGTGATCCTGATGGGTCTTCAGATCAGGAGAGTAAATAAGTATGTCATCCAAGTAAATTACAACGAACCTTCCCACAAAATAATGGAAAATGTCATTGACAAATCGCTGAAACACCACTGGCGCGTTAGTTAACCCAAAAGGCATAACCCGATTATTGAAATGACCCTCGTGCGTGTTGAAGGCCGTTTTCCACTCATCCCCCTCCTTGATTCTGATCAGATTGTAGGCCCCTTTTAAATCTAACTTAGAGAACACCTTGGCTCCAACAATTTGATCAAAAAGGTCAGAGATCAAAGGAAGGGGATACGGATCACGGACCATAATGCGGTTCAATTCCCGGAAATCCAAACAAAGTCTAAGCGATCCATCTTTTTTCTTTACAAAGAATAAACCAACTGCGACTGGAGACTTAGATGGCCTAATATGACCCTTTGCCAAACTCTCGGCAATATACTTCCGCATGACCTCTCTTTCAGGTTGGGAAAGTGTCATGGTCTTACCTTCTTGCTGTTCTCCTTCGTTTGACATGTGCTGGCGGCCATCTTGGTTTCTGGGTTTCTTGTAGCCTCCCACCCTGCGGCTTCTCCTTCCCACTGGGAGGATCTGGATGCCTAGCTCATATATATAGGAGGTCTGTGGCTTCAGTTCCTTGCTTGGTCCTCCTGTGTTCACATGCTTCTAAGACTGCTGCTGCTTCTGGTTCCTGATCCTGGCTTCGTCTGACTACCCTGCTGGTTCCTGATCCAGGCTTCGTCTGACTACCCTGCTGGTTCCTGATCCAGGCTTCGTCTGACTACCCTTCTGGTTCCTGACCTCTGGCTTCGCAAGACCCTGCTTCGGTTTAGCCATCCGTTTGGACTTTTGCCTTACAGCTTGGTTTTCAATAAAGCCTTCTTATTTCCACTTATCTCTTGTTGTACGTCTGGTTCATGGTTCCATGACAGAAAGATTGTATAGCCGAGACTCTCAGACAACCCCTGACAAAACTAACTACGTAGCGCGGGGTCATTCCACTCTGACTCCGTAGCCCATCTCCTAAACTCAACGCAATACGCCTTTGCAGTATGTTCTCCTTGTAATAAATTACGCAATTAAGATTCCACCATCTAGACCCGATCTGGGTCATCATAAATTAATCCCAAGGCTTTAAAAAAAATTCATCCATCGACTGGAGGGCCAGAGAACCGGTCGGCAGAGAAAAGGCCCAGGACTGCGCATCCCCTTTAAGCAGGGATATGATTATCCCTACGCTCTGACTCTTATCACCATATGAAGATGGACGCAGCCGAAAATAAAGCTTGCATGACTCTCTAAAGCTGATAAAGTCATCCACACCCCCTGAAAATCTATCAGGGAGAGCGACTCTAGGCTCCCCATAAATTTGACTTCCTCCTTTTGCTCCTGATGCCAGAGCATTCTGACACCGTGCGACAGAATTACGCAGATCAGCAACCTCTATGGATAATCCCTGCATGCAATCAACTAGAGCATCAATTGACTCCATCTCAAAGCAGCTGAGAAATGGCAGTCTAGGTATCGGCGGGTTATAATGTCACGCTGGGTAGGATACAAGATACAATAGGCACACAGAAAACCACAAAACAAGCGTCTAGGCCAGAAGCTGGGGATAAAGGTCACCTCCTGACAAATCCCTACCAGCTCTCCCTGGACTTCTGTGCCCATGTTCAGACCCTAAAGGTGGGAATCAACGTGCCCCCGTGCCTAAGGCTGAAGATACCCTAAAATTCCTAAGATGGTGGAAAGGGGGAAAGAGACAGCCTGCTTCCTCAAGCCTGGAGGGGGCAGGTGTCTCTCTAACAGCCTAGACAGAACACAAAAGAAAACAAAACCAACTTATCTTGTAGCTAAACAGAAACAGCAATTAATTCCTTCCTAGAAGCTATAACCCGTACAGGACACTGGGAAGGGGCATAATTTAAACTCATAAAAACTACCCCACCCAGTGCACCTGAAGGGAGGCAGATACAGCTCAAATCCAAACCCAAAACAAAAAAACTACACACGTGCTGCTAACCTGGCAGACCTTCACACATAACCTGAGCAGGGCATGACACCACCTCCACCATTACTCATCCCTTTTATTGCTTTGAAGCCTAACCCTGGCGAGCACCGTGACACACACAGAAAACTGTTGAGGCCGCACCATACCACTCAGCATTCCGATAAACCTGCAACATGATTGTCACTGGTGGGCGGCACGTTGCACCTTCATGCCTTAATAGGGATTCTGTACAATGATTGGCTGCAGAGGTCACATGTTGATGTGATGTCACTGCTGCAGCTAAGTAAACAAAGTACTGGGGAAGTGGTGCTGAAACGGCAGATAATTACTGCGTCTTATTAATTTATCCCATCCCTTGCCTTTCGCTTAGACAAATTTTGCCCAATTTTCTATTGACCACCCTATACCCCTGGCAAGCAGATGACTTTACCTGGCTGATAAAGGAGGGTAGGGGATGTGATTAGGAGATCTCACCTCTATTTGACCTTATAAGGCAAAATAGACACATGACAACCCCTTTAAAGGAAATGGTTTGGCCTGCCTGCTCAGCCAATCATTGGTCACAGAGGTGACCCATTGTTTGACTGAAGGGGGGTCCAAGTCACTTCCTGTACTTTGAGCATGCATCAGGAAGTGAAGAGCAGTTGGGACCAGAGTGACGTCACCACAGGGGGAATGTGCCTTGAAAATTTTTGTTTAACCCATTATACCCCGTTAAAAAAGATTCCATTGGGAAACCCTTTTAAGTTTATACCTATGTTTCTACCTTTATATACAAGTTGGAGTCTTCACTGTATGAGCTTAGTCACCACCACTTGTCCTTTTTATCTTCACATCTTGGATATTTGCCACCTTGGCATTTCTTATAGTTGTAAAACTGGCATAAGAGGAGAGAGGACGAGACAGAATAAAAAGACATTGAATTCCTTTTCCCTCCCAGGATGCTCTCTGCCTCTGTCTTCAAGAACTTCTTTTTGAAGAACCCATCCGAAAAGAGGATTCACAGAGATTGTCTTTATCCTGCTTCAACTGAATTAAAAGGTGGGCCGCATTAGAGACATGAAAGGAACAGCTGGAAGGTAAGTCCCTGCTACTCTCAGATACGGTAAGTGACAGGTATACTCTTCTTAACATAAATTTCCTTATATTTCGGGTTTCATGAGACATTTACTGTGAAAATAAAAAACAGCATGGTGGCTCAGTGGTTAGCACTGGTGCCTTGTAACACTGGGGTCCTGGATTTAAATCTGACCAAGGACAACATCTGCATGGAGTTTGTATGTTCTCCCCATGGGTTTCCTTCAGGTGTTTTCTACCACATTCCAAACTCATACTGATAGGGACCTTTGGATTGTGAGCTCCATTGGGGACAGCAAGTGAGGATAATGTCTGCCGTGGAATATGTCAGTGCTATATAAGTGAGAAAAATGTTATGATTTTTTTTTTTGTTTTACATACTTTTTCCATTAGATGGGACTGAAACTATTATAACATGAAAAAAATATACATATTGTATGCAGAGAAAGATTACTTATAATGTGCTTAGGTTACTATGCCTTTAATTCAAAACTTCAACTTTTTTTCACCCAATTTTATAGTTTACATATGTAATCTATATAGATTTCATTCACTTTGTAAATAAATTTGCTTTACTTATCCTGTACTGATCCTGAGTTACATCATGTATGATACTCCAGAGCTGCACTCACTATTCTGCTGGTGCAGTCACTGCGTACATACATTACATTACTTATCCTGTACTGATCCTGAGTTACATCCTGCATCATACTCCAGAGCTGCACTCACTATTCTGCTGGTGGAGTCACTGTGTACATACATTACATTACTTATCCTGTACTGATCCTGAGTTACATCCTGTATTATACTCCAGAGCTGCACTCACTATTCCGCTGGTGGAGTCACTGTGTACATACATTACATTACTTATCCTGTACTGATCCTGAGTTACATCCTGTATTATACTCCAGAGCCGCACTCACTATTCTGCTGGTGCAGTCACTGTGTACATACATTACATTACTTATCCTGTACTGATCCTGAGTTACATCCTGTATTATACTGCAGAGCTGCACTCACTATTCTGCTGGTGGAGTCACTGTCTGTGTACATACATTACTTATCCTGTACTGATCCTGGGTTACATCCTGTATTATACTCCAGAGCTGCACTCACTATTCTGCTGGTAGAATCACTGTATACATACATTATATTACTTATCCTGTACTGATCCTGAGTTACATTCTGTATTATACTCTAGAGCTGAACTCACTATTCTGCTGGTGGAGTCATTGTGTACATATATTACATTATTTATCCTGTACTGATCCTGAGTTACATCCTGTATTAGGCTACATGCACACGATCAGGATTGCGTGCGGATTTTCAGCGCGGATTTGCGTGCGGAAAATCCGCACCGTAGGCCATGTACATTGTATTCTATGAGAATTTGAAATTCTCAATGCACATGATGCAGATTTTTTCCGCGCTGATTTTGACCTGCGGTGTCAATTTATTTTATTTTTCCTGACCGGATTTTCTTCATTCACTTAGTGAAATCTGCATGCGGAAAATCCGCACCGAATCTGCACCAAATCCGATCGCAAATCCGCATGCAATCCGCATGCAAATCCGCACCAATTAATGCGGATTGACCGCACAGATTTGCCTGCGAACACCTGCGGATTTCAGTGCGGATTCTCCGCACATGAATCCTGAACGTGTGCATGTACCCTTACCCTAAGTTCACACCTGAGCGTTTTACAGCGCGTTCAAACGCACTGTAAAACTGCTCAACACGTGAAAACCAATGCTTCCCTATGGCCCTGGTTCACACTTGAGCGTTTCACAGCGCGTTTGAACGCGCTGTAAAACGCCCGACGCATAAACAAGTTCTTGAGCTTTTTTTGGGGCGTTTGTCGCGCGTTTTGGCCATAGACTCATTGGACAACACTGCAGTCAATCACACAAACGCGCGTTTACTATTGCAAAAAACGTGCATAAAAACGCGCGACAAATACATGCGTAAAACGCGCGTCTCAGAAACGCTCAGGTGTGAACCCAGGGTTATACTCCAGAGCTGCACTCACTATTGTGCTGGTGCAGTCACTGTGTACATACATTACGTTACTTATACTGTACTAATCCTGAGTTACTTTCTGTATTATATTCCAGAGCTGCACTCACTATTCTGCTGGTGGAGTCACTGTGTACATACATTACATTACTTATCCTGTACTGATCCTGAGTTACATCCTGTATTATACTCCAGAGCTGCACTCACTATTGTGCTGGTGCAGTCACTGTGTACATACATTACGTTACTTATCCTGTACTGATCCTGAGTTACTTTCTGTATTATATTCCAGAGCCTCATTCACTATTCTGCTGATAGAAATAGTTAATAAGCCTGTCAATAGCTTAGCTATAAAGCAGGAGGAGATTTAGTTTCCTTAAATTGTTGCACAGCTTCTGGTGTAAAGATCACACTTCCCAGAATGCAAATTATAAGAGTAAGCAGAGAATACTGTGAGATTTCAGCACTGAATCCCACAGAATAGAACATAAAATTAAATTTAAAGAGCCTCTGTTAGCATGATACACTATTAAACCAGGCATACTGCCTGGTAGGGTTGATCATACTGTTTAAAATGATACCTTTCTTTTGTCTGCAAATATCAATATTTTTATTAATATAAAAATGAGAATGTTGAACTACCAGGGGGCACAGTTGAATCTTTGGAGCACTGCTTTTGTACTGCAACGGTGCTCTGCACACTCCCCCCTCCCCTTCATTGACAGGGCTAGACATCAGCATGCTCAGGACAGAGGTGTGTCCTAGAGCTTTGTCCTAACATGTACATATCATACACTACTTACCACATCCTTACCATGTTGAGAATAGAGGTGTTCTATGCTTAGAAAGCTAATACATATTGTTGGTTAATTCATAGGCACAATATATGATTATAATGAAACCAGTAATATGTATGAGCTTTCTAAGTATAGAAAACCACTCTTCTCAATATGATAAGGTTGTAGCCTGATGTAGATGTCCCAGATTTTAATCTTGGGAGATAATTTTAGATTTCTTCAGGTATTTTCTTCTCCCTCATTTAAACCATAATGAAAGGTTATAGCTTCACTATATTGATAATATATTCTTTATGCTTAAAAAGTAAATACAGATAACTGGTTTCTTTAAAACCATATATTGTGCCTGTGAATAAACCAGTTTTAGGTTTCTAAGAATAAAAACACTATTCTCAATATAAGTAAGGCTATAACATTTTTCATAGGTTAAATGAGAGAAAAAACATAACAGAAGAAAAGTATCTTTAAGTCTCTCTTGGGACTTGAACTTAGGATCTCTACATGCAAGGCTGTCTGTTTATCACCAGGTTACAGACTTATCATGATGAGAAGAGTGTTTTTTTTATACTTAGAAAGTTAATACATATTACTGGTGTCTAACTAGTAATATGTGCAAATAAACCAGTAGTCTGTGTTAGCTTCCTAAGCATAAAAAAACTATATTCTCAACAAGTAGTTAATATGATATGCACATACTGGGACTCAGCTGTAGTTCAAAACTCAGCATGCAGATGTCTAGCCCTGTCAATTGTGGATGTGGATGTGGAGAGTGCAGTGCACAGGGGTGTTACAAAAGCAGTGCTCCAAGGGTTCAGCTGCACACCCTGGTGCTCCAATGTGCTCATTTGCATATGAATAAAATCACAGATATCTCTGCAGCTGTTTAACATACAAACAAAAGAAAATTGTCGTTTTAATCAGCATGATCAACTCTACTCTTTCAATAACCAAAATACAAACACATTTTCCTTGTTTTCTCACAGAGGATTTTGACCTTTCTGGTAAATTACATTTTAATTTCCGGCAGGCTTGCTTCTATGTATTCCTACGCATACATTTCCATTGTGTTTCACTCCCTCCATTTGTGACTGGTTTTCTTCTTGTCTCTTTCACACAAGATTTGCAGAACACTTTCCTATCAGTGTCTCCATCTGCGCTCCCGATCCATCCCTCTAAATGTTTATTACGATCTGCCTTACGGGAATGTGCATGGCTGGGATACCTGAGCCGTTTTTATTGTGCAACTGTAAAATCTCTCGGTTTTGGCTGTGTATGATTTTATTAACTGGTTTATGAAACAGATTTATAGTTTATTGGGCTGCAGATAGCAGCATGCTTTATATGGTAGGACAGTAATGCGCCCCCATGTCCCTGCGCCTACACGTGTTTTCATCAGCACTGGGCAAGGAGAACATTATAAGGATGTGACGTAGCTAAGATAAATTGCAGCTAAAGAGGGCTTCAGTTCTGTGGCTAAGGTAGGAATATCTTACCCTATCTGACCCTATAATAAAAGACTGTAATGGTGAATTATCATTACTGAACTGGCATAATTATGGGCATGGTAAGAATTTTTTTTGCTGCAATACCTGGCATGACCACTGGTTGGCAGTATAGAAAAATTCTATGTAAATCCTCATTGTATAAATAAAAATTAACATATGCTGTAATTTTATTCTCAAGACCACCTTGAGTCTGCCAGAGGAAACAGTGGCTAACTAGACCGTCTCTGTTTCTGGAGGACCCAACATATGAATGCTTTACAAGAATTGCCTATTGGCGCCAGGGAACAACTTCATTGTTCCAGGAGTGGTGCTGTAGGGGCCTTGAAAAATATTCAACATCTTTTAGGCCAGCACCTGGATCTGAATACTAATCTGTAATTGTATTTAATGAAAAATTCTGTATAGCCACTGAGTTATTCAGTAAAATGTATCTTTATAGCGCCACCTGCTGTTTCCTCTTTTCCTTATTTCTCGTCCACCTCACTGAGGTGGTCACACATGCTTAAGCCATCAACTGTTACCAGCCCTATGTTCTGTAAGAACTGTGACAGTTACAGGAAAAGAGATAAAACAGAAAACAAATGCCCCATGAGAAAGTACACACCCCTTGAGCTGTGATAGGGAGAAAGCTGCAGCAGAAAAACACATACTTCCTGAGAAAGGACACGCCCCTGAGGTGCCAACCTGAAATAAATCTAGTAGAACAACTAAAGCAATGAATGGGGAGTCTCTGGGTCCATGTGAGGTACAGGGCTGGTTCTAGCTTTGGTAGAAAGAGATTGCCATGTACTATATGATGTCTGATTTTCATTTTACATCAATCATGGCATAACCCTTTAAAGGGGCTTTCCCATCAGTAGGATCTGCCATAAATGTCCGCCTTTGGGACCCTCTCTTATCTCAAGAATGGACCCAACATTAATAGCAAGTATGCTGTGAATGTCACAGTTTTCTCCATTCACTTCTATGGGACTTTCAAAATAGCCGTACCTATCGGGTATTTATGGCATTTCTTATCACAGTTTTTTCTAAGTTTTGACCAAATGAGAAAATTCTAGTGAAAGTGTTTAATATGGTGGGAAAAAAATAATAAAAGAAAGGATTATTGTAGTCGCCAACCCCCAACCACTTCTATTCCAGATAGTCACTATGTCCTGGTCCCAGTTTGACATACAGGAAATGCCTGGCTGTGGTGGGGGGGACAACACTTATGTCTTCTCTAACGTTTCCTTTATTTAGGCCTTATCCTACAGATGATTATTTCATGATGAAATAAATGGAACACAGCTTAAAGGGGTTATCCAAGACTAATAAATGCCCCCATACGCCCGGGCCTCTTACAATGAATATACTTACCTGGCTCCCTGCTCCCCTTCTGGTCCCCGCACCGCCATTGCTGCTTCTCCCCGTGCGTGGATGAAAACATCTGGTGTCGGGGGGGAAAGCAGCCAATGGCACGCGGGGACGGGGACGAGCCTCCCTAGCGTCACCCGTGATACTAGGGAGGCTCGTCCCTGTCCCCACCTGCAATTGGCTGCAGCGGATGTTTTCATCCATGCACAGGGAGAAGCAGCAGTGGCGGTGCCGGGAGCGAGGAGCCAGGTAAGTATATTTAGTATGAGGGGCCCGGGCATATGGGGGCATTTAATAGTCTTGGATAACCCCTTTAAAGTTACCAGATAAACCTTGACAACCCCTTTAATACTTTTTCCTTTTATCTGTACATTGCACTGCTATGTATCTACCGTGAACCGTAACTAGCATGCACGGCCTCGCTCCCTATTTTTAGTCGCCTTTTCCTTGGTGTTCTATAATCACTAATGGTAGGTAGTGAATAGGTTCGTTTTACATTGCCTGGGGGTCTAGGGAAGTGAAGAGGTCCATAGTAAATAAAGGGTGGTTTCATAGCTTTACTGTGTGGTTGTGTGTTTTGTATGTTGGGGTTCAGCTGCTTACTGCTTCACCATGGTAATACCGGCAGAGCCAGCTGCCAGGTTATGGCACAATCCTTATAGATCAATAGCAGTGATGCTTATTGCTTGGAAACCTCCAATCAAGGCATAATGTAGCTTAGGAGACACCGGAGACAAATCGATGATATGAGCATTCATATGATGCTATTGTGGAGTGTATGCTTCACACACCTGCTCCAGCCTCGCACCGCTCTATTGTTCACGCATCTGAGGATTGCTCACCCGTCCTTGTCTCGGAACGAAAGAATTATTGGTATTTTACCATGGAGCATAATGGCCGAATGAGCCTGCGATATGGTTTATTAATGTAAAACAGCAAACATATGGTTAATAGACATTATAAGATAATATATTATAAGTATTATAAGATCATAATATATATATTATAATAAGTGCTATAATATATAATAATATGTATAATACAATGCAATTCTTATCTATTATAATGTATTATGATATAGTATTATATGGCCGCCATTCACGTGACTGGCCATCCATGTAATCCATGGACAACTCAAGTTCACCAGAATGGAGGGTCTCCAGTCTAACTCGCCTTAAGCAGGGGACCCCCTTTATGATATCCTTTTCCCCTGATCCTTATGCGACAACCCCTTTAAAAGGATATAAAGGGCTATTTCAGGATTTTGATATGGTTGAGGTATCCTCGCGTTAGGCTATTATTATCAGAGCAGGGGGGTCCGACACATTGCACCCCCTCACATCAGCTGCTTAGTTGTAGATCTGTCGCCGGAGGTTGGCACCGGCTCTGTCCACTATGCAGCACCTTCTGACTTCTGGCACCGGAGCATCAAGGTGACAGCTGATTGGCGGGAGGGCAGGGTGTCGGACCCCCACCTATCTGACATTGATACCCTATCCTGAAGTCTTGTGACCAGTCTTCTGCTCCACGGTAAGAAAATTCCTCAAAGGAATGTCGTCATTTCATTCCGGCCGCCTCTCGACATGTTTGCAGTGCTGCAGCCGGACCTCCATTATAGTGAATGGAGCCGGAGCGGGCTTCCGGTGGTACGCGTGCACTAGCGGCAGCACGGATACGGCAGGCTGTTCACCGGCTGGAACAGCCTGCCGAAGAAGTATCCCGCTAATGTGAAAGGAGCCTTAAAAACTCATCCCCTGTCCAATCATGAGAACCGGGGTCCTGTGCTCTTGCTGAACTCCGCCATATAGAATGAATGCAGCAGCAGTGCGCATGCGTGACCTGCCGGTCCATCCATGTGGGGCCCAGGACCCCCATTCTCATGATCTTTCTAGTGATTAATGCTCTTCTAACGCAATTTATTACGCCAAATTACAACAAAGGACCCGTCTCAAATTGAGGGCCCATTCACATGACTGTATATTTCATTCAGTATCCTGCGGAACGGATGCGAACCCGTTCATTTCAATGGGGCCGCAAGAGATACGGACAGCACACCGCGTGCTGTCCGCATCCGTACTTTCATTCTGCGGCCCCACAAATAAGATAGAAAATGACCCATTCTTGTCCGCAATTGTGGACAAGAATAGGCATTTCTATCATTGGGCCGGCCGTTCTGTTCCACAAAAGGCAGAATCTGTGTTTTTGTGGACCAAAAAACCCCGGATATCATTGTCTAAACGGGGCAGCATATTATCTACAGACCCATTGACTTCAATTGGTCTGCGGTCCGCATTTTGCATACAAGTATAGGACACGTTCTATATTTTTTGTGGAACGGATATGTGGATGCGGAACGCACAGGGATCGTCTATGTGCTTTCAGCATCCATATGTTCATTTCGCAAAAAGATAGACCATGTCCACGAAATACGGACCACGGACTCATTGAAAATAATGGGTCAATAAATAAAATGCGGTTGGGCCACATTTTGCACATCCGTGAAAACGGATACGGTTGTGTGTATGCGGCCTTACCAAGCCCCATAATCAGGATTGTAGTAATAATACTCTGGGGGGGGGGAGGGGTCCTGATCTAGTGGGGTCCATGGTGGTGACAGGTCCCCTGTCATTGCTGGTGTCCTTTACATTCTTCATTTTTATTCTCTTAATGATTGCTGAACAATTCAGACCAATTATGGTTTTCCTTCCCCTCAGGTCTTTAATGAATGGATTAATATTAATTAAAGGGAATGTCTCATGAATCTCATTTTAAAGTTTCATTCATCAGAGGTAAGAGAATTAATGAGAAATAATTTGATCGTTCCTTATTTTTTTATGCTGTATCTAATAATTATTTCCTACATATATATAAAAATGAGTTTCTGTCTGTCTGTCTAGACGTCTGTCTGGACGTTCTTTATGCGTGACCAAACAACTGGACCGATCTTCACCAAAGCTTCTCAGCTCTCTAGGACGTTCCATTTCTGAGAAATTCCCCAAAAATGACCCACATTAGCAAATACAAGCCTGCAAGTCTTTCTCTTCAAATCCCAACTGCCATAAACACAGTTTTACCCCAGGTTTCCATAACAACCCAGCCATTTTTCTTTACTGCTTAAAGGGGTTGGCACTGTGGAGGTCACTGTTCTTAAAGGGGCGAGCACAGTGGAGGTCACTGTTAATAAAGGGGGGGGGGCGTTATGAAGGTCCCTGTTAAAGGGGCGGGCACTGTGAAAGTCACTGTTAAAGGGGCGGGTACTGTGAAAGTCACTGTTAAAGGGTCGGTCACTGTGAAAGTCACTGTTAAAAGGGCGGTCACTGTTACGGGGCGGCCACTGTTAAAGGGGCGGTCACTGTGAAAGTCACTGTTAAAGGGGCGGGTACTGTGAAGGTCACTGTTAAAGGGTCGGTCACTGTAAAAGTCACTGTTAAAAGGGCGGTCACTGTTACGGGGCGGCCACTGTTAAAGGGGCGGTCACTGTGAAAGTCACTGTTAAAGGGGCGGTCACTGTGAAAGTCACTGTTAAAGGGGCGGCCACTGTGAAAGTCACTGTTAAAGGGGAGGTCACTGTTAAAGAGGCGGTCATTGTGAAAATCACTGTTAAAGAGTAGGTCACTGTGAAAGTCACTGTTAAAGGGGCGGTCACTGTGAAAGTCACTGTTAAAGGGGCGATCACTGTGAAAGTCGGTGGTAAAGGGGCGGCCACTGTTAAAGGGGCGATCACTGTGAAAGTCACTGTTAAAGGGGCGGTCACTATGAAAGTCACTGTTAAAGGAGCAGTCATTGTGAAAGCCACTGTTAAAGGGGCAGCCACTGTGAAAGTCACTGTTAAAGAGGCGGTTACTGTTAAAGGTGCAGTCACTATGAAAGTCACTGTTAAAGGAGCAGTCACTGTGAAAGCCACTGTTAAAGGGGCAGCCACTGTGAAAGTCACTGTTAAAGAGGCGGTCACTGTTAAAGGGGTGGCCACTGTGAAAGTCACTGTTAAAGGGGAGGTCACTGTGAAAGAGGCGGTCATTGTGAAAATCACTGTTAAAGAGTAGGTCACTGTGAAAGTCACTGTTAAAGGGGCGGTCACTGTGAAAGTCACTGTTAAAGGGGCGATCACTGTGAAAGTCGGTGGTAAAGGGGCGGCCACTGTTAAAGGGGCGATCACTGTGAAAGCCACTGTTAAAGGGGCGGTCACTGTGAAAGTCACTGTTAAAGTGGCGGTCACTGTTAAAGGGGCAGTCATTGTGAAAGTCACTGTTAAAGGGGCGGTCACTGTGAAAGTCACTGTTAAAGGGGTGGTTACTGTTAAAGGGGCAGTCATTGTGAAAGTCACAGTTAAAAGGGCAGCCACTGTGAAAGTCACTGTAACGAGGCGGTCACTGTTAAAGTCACTGTTAAAGGGGAGGTCACTGTTAAAGGGGCGATCATTGTGAAAGTCACTGATAAAGGGGAGGTCACTGTGAAAGTCACTGTTAGGCCTCTTTCAGTATTTTTGCCCGGATAAGAGGCGGGTGCGTTGTGGGAAAATGCGCGATTTTTCCGCGCGAGTGCAAAACATTGCAATGCATTTTGCACTCGCGTGAGAAAAATTGCGCATGTTTGGTACCCAAACCCGAACTTCTTCACAGAAGTTCGGGCTTGGGATTGATGTTCTGAAGATTGTATTATTTTCCCTTATAACATGGTTATAAGGGAAAATAATAGCATTCTGAATACAGAATGCAGAGTACAATAGCGCTGGAGGGGTTAAAAATAATAAAAAAGTTAACTCACCTTATCCTCTTGATCGCGTAGTTCCCGGTCCCTTCTTTACTAGCTGTGGGCTAAATGACCTGTGGTGACGTCAGATCACATGCTCCAATCACATGGTCCATCACCATGGTGATGGAGCATGTGATCTGACATCACCACAGGTCCTTTAGCCCACAGCTAATAAAGAAGGGACCGGGAACTACGCGATCAAGAGGATAAGGTGAGTTAACTTTTTTATTTTTTTTTAACCCCTCCAGTACTATTATACTCTGCATTCTGTATTCAGAATGCTATTATTTTTCCTTATAACCATGTTATAAGGGAAAATAATACAGTGAATAGACTGTCACCTAAAACCCATGCGTGAAAATTGCACCGCATCCACACTTGCTTGCGGATGCTTGCGATTTTCACGCAACCCCATTAATTTCTATGGGGCCTGCGTTACGTGAAAAACGCAGAATATAGAACATGCTGCGATTTTCACGCAACGCATAAGTGATGCGTGAAAATCACAGCTCATGTGAACAGCCCCATAGAAATGAATGGGTCAGGATTCAGTGCGGGTGTAATGCGCTCAACTCACGCATCGCACCCGCGCGGAATACTCGCCCGTGTGAAAGGGGCCTTAAAGGGTCGATCACAGTGAAAGTCACTGTTAAAGGAGTGGCTAGTGTTAAAGGGGCGATCACTGTGAAAGTCACTGTTAAAGGGGCGGTCACTGTTAAAGGGGCGGTCATTGTGAAAGTCATTGTTAAAGGGGCTGTCACTGTGAAAGTCACTGTTAAAGGGGCGGTCACTGTGAAAGTTACTGTTAAAGGGGTATTCACTGTGAAAGTCACTGTTAAAGAGGCGGTCACTGTGAAAGTCACTGTTAAAGGGGCGGTCACTGTAAAAGTCACTGTTAAAGGGGCGGTCACTGTAAAAGTCACTGTTAAAGGGGCGGTCACTGTGAAAGTCACTTTTAAAGGGGCGGGCACTGTGGAGGTCTCTGTTTATGGAGGCGTGCACTGTGGAAGTCACCGTTAAAGGGGCGGGCACTATGAAGGTCACTGTTAAAGTGGCGGCCACTACGAAGGTCACTGCTAAAGGAGCAGTTACTGTTAAAGGGGCGGGCACTGTGGAGGTCACTGTTAAAGGGCAGACACTATTAAAATAACAGGCAATGTGGAGGTCACTGTTAAAGGGGCGGTCACTGTGGAGGTAAATGTTAAAGGGGTGGGCACTGTGGAGGTCATTATTAAAGGGGCAGGTACTGTAGAGGTTACTGTTATGGGGGAAACTGTCGAGTTCATTTTACGACACACGAAAACATAAATTGAAATAGATTAAATATACCCGTGCGAAGCCGGGTCCTACTGCTAGTCTCTAATATACAGGTTCTTCTAAAAAAATTAGCATATTGTGATAAAGTTCATTATTTTCTGTAATGTACTGATAAACATTAGACTTTCATATATTTTAGATTCATTACACACAACTGAAGTAGTTCAAGCCTTTTATTGTTTTAATATTGATGATTTTGGCATACAGCTCATGAAAACCCAAAATTTCCTATCTCAAAAAATTTGCATATTTCATCCGACCAATAAAAGAATAGTGTTTTTAATACAAAAAAAGTCAACCTTCAAATAATTATGTTCAGTTCTGCACTCAATACTTGGTCGGGAATCCTTTTGCAGAAATGACTGCTTCAATGCGGCGTGGCATGGAGGCAATCAGCCTGTGGCACTGCTGAGGTGTTATGGAGGCCCAGGATGCTTCGATAGCGGCCTTAAGCTCATCCAGAGCTTAAGCTCATCCCACAGATTGCACTGGCGTTTTAGGCGCCGGCCTCTACATAACTTAGGCGTATCCACTGTCTGTCTAATTCTACGCCAGATTCTTTGCGGGAGTGGATTTAGATTATTTTCCTATGTCTAAAACAGGCATAGAAAATGATAAATGATACTGCCTGCTGGTCCGCCCTTTTGCATGAGCGGGAAAAAGTCGCAGATTGCTACGTAAATAACATTTTTTTATGTATATTCTGCTGATGTTCTCTCCCTTTCACAGTGGTGTGTCCTTTCTGCTGCAACTCTCCCTTTCACGGCTTAGGGGGTGTGTTCTTTCTGCTGCAGATCCCTCTATCACAGTTCAGGGGGTGTCCCTTCTGTTGCAGCTTTCTCTCTATCACAGCTTAGGTAATGTGTCCTTTCTTCTTTGGTTTTCTCTCTATCACAGCTCAGGGCGTGTGTCCTTTCTGCTGCATCTGTTTTTCTGTAACAACTTCTTACAGTACATATGGCTGGTGGCAGTTAAAGGATGGAAATAAGCATGTGCAACCACCTCAGGAGGTGAACTTGCCCATGACCATATAGATTAAACACTAGGGGCACCATTATGATGAATTAAAGAGAATATCTCACAACAGGAGCATTTTTACAACAGAAAGCTAACTAGTTTATCATGCGAGTGTGACCTTTAATGGTAGTGTAACACCCCAGAGTGGTGCCACCACTTCTGCCCATTGCTACTGTCTTTATTCGTCTAACCTCATGTCATCCACACTGTGCATTCCTAATAATGTTGTTATGTAAATGTTCATGTAATGTGCCTGGTTCACCAGCAGGTGGCAGCAAACACTGCAGAGCTGTACTTAGATAGAATGGAACTTACCATTTCATTCTAACCCCCCTCTGGAGAGAAGTGGGTGAGTCCTACTTCGTGCAGGAAGGGTGGTGCAGAAGTTCCAGTTAGTCTAGTTCACCCCCAGCTGAGGGAAGGGTTTGCAGGGGCATGTCTCTGTTAGATGTGCCCACGTCAGCCAGAGTATCTTAAGCTCTGCTGAAAATGTAGGCCAAAGTTTGAAGCCTCAGGAGCCAGGAAGAAAGTTAACCTAGAGTCAAATTACAAAGTGAAGTGCAGCATACAGAAGAAGCTGAGTTATACAGCCAGCCTGTCAGTACAGCAGAGTCAGAAAAACTGATATAGCAGAGTGGAGTTTGCCTGCCAGTTTCATGCTAAAGCCTGCTGGAACCAAGACAAAGCCTGTAAACCGTTTTGGAGAAACATTTATTCAAGTAAAGCTGCCATTGAACTTCATCTCTAGGTCTGGACTCAAGTTATTCTTTTATTCCTCAATTATCCCCCCTATTTATTACTTCGGAGCCAAAGCCTGGGGTCCAACGGTATCCAGGTAGGAGCACCGTGACACACATAAAGAGACATTTTAGGCTGCAACATACCACTCGGCATTCCTACTAAATCTGGAACGCGATATAGAGGTCCCTAGGGGGAGGTGCCCGTTGCAATAGCACAACCCTTTAAGAATAAAATACTGCTACCCCTCATGGGAAATCCTCCAGATATTTTACCATGGTTCCCTATACGGTATTTCCTCTTTACCTGTCATCGCAGCTATAGGGGCTGAGGGGCCACTCATTAACATATGATGGCTGTTGTCTAGCTTCACTATATGGGTTCTCAGTTGTGCAGAAGATCTGACCCCACTACTAAACTATTGCTTTAATTTCTGCTCAGATGCAGTTACTCCATATTTTAATTGATGCGATTAGATTTATGTAATTATGGGCGTGTCCTCCTTGTAAATACAAAATTCTAGGCAACGGACTGGATAAAAATCTAATTTTGTGCCTAAATTTGCCCAATCCTGTAATATATGAAGAATCTCCTACCGATATGAACTTCCCAAATTCCAGCATAGATAGACTGTTCTCCTCATCCACCCCCTCCTCCGAATTGAATGCGTGACATCACAACGCCGTTTCTATGGTTACGGGTAGTTCTAATATTGAAGGCAAGAATTTAAAGATATTTACAACTGCCTCAGGGGAAAGCAGATATTAACGTGGCAGGATGCAGAAGCCGCTTGTAAAACTTAATATAAAGGCTTTAACACTTTAAGATGTTCCCGAGGCTTCCAGAGATGACAGGAGTAGTAGACTAAGGGCTGATTGCCCGGCCGTTTGTGCATCGTATCACTGATGGTGCGGTGTGGAATGGGGTGCTTCCGCCGAGTTTCTGTTCCTGCTTCCGTAATGCAAAAAAGTAGTGCATTCACATCTTTTTTGCGGTGCGGACCGTCGGATGTGGATCGCAGACCCCATTCAAGTTAATGGGTCCTGCGTCCGCATACGGCGGTCCTATGGTCGGTGCCCGTGCATTTGCGGTCTGCAGTACGAGCCCGGCTGGCAAACGTTTGTGTGCTCCATGTGTGAGAGTGTGCATTATATTATCCTAAAACCCCAGAAAAGTGATACGGCGTGCGCCGTGTGGTATAGTAAGATATTACTAGTGCTGCTATGCTATGCAGATTCGTGGCTGGGCCCCAGGGTATGCGGTACCGTCTACATGTCGACCACACGTGCTGTGGTATCGCATGATAATAGAGCATGCTATATAGAATCTATCTCCATGCTATTAGATGCATAAAATATAATCATAGTTAGACGCTGCGCCACCCTCTTACAGAGGAGTACACAGATCTAATAGGGCCCCCTGGCAAAACTTAATGTTGGCTCCCCTATTGCTCCATTTTCCCAGGATGTGTGCGCCAATTACTCCCAGATAACGCAGAATGCAAAGCTCAATGCCCCAGACAAGTTTAAGTTTTTTCATTAAGTGGAAGAATTTTAATTATTTTTTTTTTAAACTGTAATTAAAAAAGTTGTCCTTGGCCTCACCCACTTAAGTCCACTTCTATGTAAAAAAAAAAAAAAAAAAAAAAAGAATTTACACCAGCATATATGTATTGAGAAATCTCCCCCATACAGTTCTAAATCACTGCTTTCCTTCAGATAATATTACAAAGCTGGCTGCCTGCAGCCACCACTAGGGGGAGCTCGGTGGTTAACAATGTATGCAGTAGCCTGCAAAAGAAGCTGTAATGATCTCTTTACACTGAGATATTCCTATTGGCATTTTCAATTCGGGAAGAGGAGTTCCCCGCTGCCCTCGGGCTCTGTAGCAGTCTCATGGACTGCCTCCATTGAACGTAAGCCACTGCCTCCTTGTAATAAGCCCCTCATAGTGCTCAGATGCTTAAAGAAATTGTCTGGTAGTGTTGATGACTGGGCTGAATCGGTTTATTAGCTGGCTGAGGTAGCCTAATGGTTCTTTTACACAGCAGTGATGGTGGTAGCCTAAAGGTTCCTTTATATAACAGTGAAGGTGGCAGCCTAAAGATTCTTTTTTTATGGCTGTGATTGTGGAAGCCTAAGGGTTGCTTTACACTGAAGTGATGGTGGTAGCCTAAGGGTTCCTTTATATGTCTGTGATTGTGGCAGCCTAAGGGTGCCTTTACATGGCAGTGATGGTGGTAGCCTAAGGCTTCCTTTATAGGGCAATAATGGTGGTAGGCTAAGGGTTCCTTTACACTGCAGTTATGGTGGTAGCCTAAGGGTTACTTTATATGGCAGTGATGGTAGCGTAAGGATATCTTTATATAGCAGTAATGGTGGTAGTCTAAGGGTTCCTTTACATAACAGTGCTGGTGGTAGCCTAAGGGTTCCTTTATATGGCAGTGATAGTGGTATCCGAAGGGTTCCTTAAAACGGCAATGAGAGTGGTAACCTAAGGGTTCCTTTATATAGCAGTAATGGTGGAAGCCTAAGGGTTTCTTTATATAGCAGTAATGGTGGCAGGCTAAGGGTTCCTTTACATAGCAGTGATGGTCATAACCTAAGGCCCCTTTCACACGGGCGAGTTTTCCACGCGGATGCGATGCGTGAGTTGAACGCATTGCACCCGCACTGAATACCGACCCATTCATTTCTATGGGGCTGTACACATGAGCGGTGATTTTCACGCATCACTTGTGCGTTGCGTGAAAATCGCAGCATGCTCCTCTTTGTGCGTTTTTCACGCAACGCAGACCCCATAGAAGTGAATGGGGTTGCGTGAAAATCGCAAGCATCCGCAAGCAAGTGCGGATGCGGTGAGATTTTCACGCACGGTTGCTAGGAGACGATCGGGAAGGAGACCCGATCGTTATTATTTTCCCTTATAACATGGTTATAAGTGAAAATAATAGCATTCTGAATACAGAATGCATAGTAAAATAGCGCTGGAGGGGTTAAAAAATAATAATAATAATTTAACTCACCTTAATCCACTTGCTCGCGCTGCCCGGCATCTCCTTCTGTCTTGATCTTAGCTCAGTGTAGCAACAAGGACCTTTGGTGACGTCACAGTCATCACATGATCTTTTACCATGGTGATGGATCATGTGATGACTGGAGTGACGTCACCACAGGTCCTGTTACTGAAAACAGCTAAGATGAAGACAGAAGGAGATGCCGGCTACGCAAGCAAGTGGATTAAGGTGAGTTAAATAAAAAAATAGATATATTTAACCCCTCCAGCGCTATTTTACTATGCATTCTGTATTCAGAATGCTATTATTTTCCCTTATACCCATGTTATAAGGGAAAATAATACAATCTACAGAACACTGATCCCAAGCCCGTACTTCTGTGAAGAAGTTTGGGTTTGGGTACCAAACACGCACGATTTTTGTCACGCGAGTGCAAAACGCATTACAATGTTTTGCACTCGCGCAGAAAAATCGCGGGTGTTTCCGCAACGCACCCGCACATTTTCCCGCAACGCCCGTGTGAAAGGGGCCTTAGGGTTCCTTTACACGGCAGTGATGGTGGTAGCCTAATGGTTCTTTTACATGGCCGTGATGGGGGTAGCCTAAGGGTTATTTTACATAGCAGTGATGATGGTAACCAAAGGCTTCTTTACATGGCAGTGATGATGGTAACCAAAGGCTTCTTTACATGGCAGTGATGGTGGTAGCCTAAGGGTTCCTTTACACTGCTGTGATGGTGGTAGCCTAAGGGTTTCTGTCAAGGTCCCTTCTGTGACAGATGTCAGGAGATCAAAGAGAATGGCTACACGTTAAGGAATCCAACAGCCTCTTTGGTTACTTGCTTCAGTTGTTGTTGTTGCTCTTGACCACACCCCTTGTTTCAGGTGTGGCTTAGTGGTCATCACACCTCCCCTATATAGTCTAACCTCCCCCTTCTGGCTGTGCGGTTGATAGCTTTATTTGGGTTTTGGAAGAGCTGGCTGGTATGTTGTCCTCTCTGGAGTCCGTGCTTATCCATCTCTTCAGAAGTTAAGTGTCTTGCTCCTTTGTGTTTTGTTGTCCCTCCCTTTGTCTGTTGCTACTAGGCCTCAGGGAGACGCTGGTTCCTTCAACTGGGAAAGAGCGAGTCAGCTCTTGCCCAGCCTTTATCTATAAGGATCCTTAGGGTCTCCAGGGTCTCAGGTTTCGGAGTATGGGCATTCCTACCTCTGGGGTGTGCCCATACAGATAGGAGACAGGGCAAGGAGTAGGGTAATTGAGGAGGTGACCCTTCCCCTTTTCCTTAGTGTTAAGGCCTAGTGGCTTTTCCCTTCCCTCCTGTTGTCGGTGTGGTGTTCCCTCCCATACCTTACCTGTGACATTATCAACCGCCAAAACTGTCATTTTGGTTTGAATCAGTGCAGCTATGGATCCTATGTCTGCACTAGTTGAACAGCTGTAGGGTCTGTCTTTGGAAGTAGCTGACCTCCGCGCGACCTGCCCTGGACCTAGTTGCCCTCCCGGACAGATTTTCCAGGGGTAGGCACAATTTCCTTCGGTTCAGGGAGTCATGTGAATTATACTTTAAGCTGCGCCCATACTCTTCTGGGGATAAGACCCAACGTGTAGGTTTGATCATTTCATTGCTTAAAGGTGACGCCCAGTCTTGGGCTTTTTCTCTGCCAACCGGATCACTGTCCTTCCAGTCGTTAGAGTAATCTTTTAGAGCCTTCGGTCTTATTTACGATGACCCAGATCGGGTCTCTCAGGCTAAGACCAAGTTACATGGTTTACGGCAGGGAGAGCGCTCCGCGGAGACCTATTGCTCTGAATTTAGGAGCTGGTCTATGGATACGGAGTGGAATGATCCTGCTCTCCGTAGCCAATTCTGTCAGGGTCTATCTATCTGAGGGAGAGATCTAGGGTTCTCCACCCCCAGGACGTTCTGTCTAATAATGTGGCGGCTTCCTTTGACACTTATTATGGAGAGTCACCTGTGGTTTCGCCTTGCGACGAGCCTATGCAGCTAGGGGGAGCTACTCCTGGAACTGCTGGCAAGAGTTTTGGTCATATGAATGGAGTCTGTTTTTGTTGTGGAAAGAAGGGACATTTTGTGAATATTTGTCTGTACATTCAGTGTCAAGGTGAAAACAAAAAAATGTTTGATCCCCAAATTACTATTGGTGGTGTGGGTGGGGAGCCAGAAAACATACTTTTTTCATTTACTTGTAGTACCCGATTTCTCTTGTCTGCCGAGGTTGCGCTAGAATCCAAAACTGTGGAAATCAAGGTATTTATCAACAGTTGGTCAGGGATTAACCCGATCAATGGACAGTTCGTTCGTATTCATGGGTTGACTACTAGTGCATTAGAGAAAAGTATTTCTGTCTCTGCAATTGATTCAACACCTCTTACCCAAAAATGCCTGTCACAGGTGGTGAATGACATCCATTTAAGAGTGGGTGATTTTCATCAGGAAGCCATTTCATGTTTTGTCTTGGAGGGTCTGCATGCTCCGGTGGTTTTGGGCTTACTGTGGTTAAGCAAACATAACCCGACTATCGACTGGCAAGCGAGACAGATTCTCGATTGGAGTGAATTTTGCATAGACAACTGTCTTAAAACATCGTTCTCTGTGGTTACCACTAAAACGGTACCCTTGTTAACCGCTACAGGACCGCCGTACGCAGGATTACGTCCTGCCGGCGGCCCTGCTCTTCTGGGTGGATGCATATACGCATCCTCCCGCGATACCCGAGATTTCCTGTGAACGCGCGCACACAGGCGCGCGCGCTAACAGGAACGGAAGGTAAGCAAGTGGATCTCCAGCCTGCCAGTGGCGATCGCTCGCTGGCAGGCTGGAGATGTGATTTTTTAAACCTCTAACAGGTATATTAGACGCTGTTTTGATAACAGCGTCTAATATACCTGCTACCTGGTCCTCTGGTGGTCCCTTTTGTTAGGATCGACCACCAGAGGACACAGGTAGCTCAGTAAAGTCGCACCAAACACCACACTACACTACACCCCCCCCCCGTCACTTATTAACCCCTTATGAACCCCTGATCACCCATGATCACCCCATATAAACTCCCTGATCACCCCCCTGTCATTGATCACCCCCCTGTCATTGATCACCCCCCTGTCAGGCTCCGTTCAGACGTCCGTATGATTTTTACGGATCCACGGATACATGGATCGGATCCGCAAAACACATACGGACGTCTGAATGGAGCCTTACAGGAGGGTGATCAATGACAGGCGGGTGATCACCCATATAGATTCCCTGATCACCCCCTGTCATTGATCACCCCCCTGTCATTGATCACCCCCCTGCCATTGATCACCCCCCTGTAAGGCTCCATTCAGACGTCCGTATGATTTTTACGGATCCATGGATACATGGATCGGATCCGCAAAACACATGCGGACGTCTGAATGGAGCCTTACAGGGGGGTGATCACCCATATACACTCCCTGATCACCCCCTGTCATTGATCACCCCCCTGTCATTGATCACCCCCCTGTAAGGCTCCATTCAGACGTCCGCATGTGTTTTGCGGATCCGATCCATGTATCCATGGATCCGTAAAAATCATTTGGACGTCTGAATGGAGCCTTACAGGGGGGTGATCACCCATATACACTCCCTGATCACCCCCTGTCATTGATCACCACCCTGTCATTGATCACCCCCCTGTAAGGCTCCATTCAGACGTCCGCATGTGTTTTGCGGATCCGATCCATGTATCCATGGATCCGTAAAAATCATACGGACGTCTGAATGGAGCCTTACAGGGGGGTGATCAATGACAGAGGGGTGATCACCCATATACACTCCCTGATCACCCCCTGTCATTGATCACCCCCCTGTAAGGCTCCATTCAGACGTCCGCATGTGTTTTGCGGATCCGATCCATGGATCCGTAAAAATCATACGGACGTCTGAATGGAGCCTTACAGGGGGGTGATCAATGACAGGGGGGTGATCACCCATATACACTCCCTGATCACCCCCTGTCATTGATCACCCTCCTGTAAGGCTCCATTCAGACGTCCGCATGTGTTTTGAAGATCCGATCCATGTATCCATGGATCCGTAAAAATCATACAGACGTCTGAATGGAGCCTTACAGGGGGGTGATCAATGACAGGAGGGTGATCACCCATATACACTCCCTGATCACCCCCTGTCATTGATCACCCCCTTGTAAGGCTCCATTCAGACGTCCGCATGTGTTTTGAGGATCCGATCCATGTATCCATGGATCCGTAAAAATCATTCGGACGTCTGAATGGAGCCTTACAGGGGGGTGATCACCCATATACACTCCCTGATCACCCCCTGTCATTGATCACCACCCTGTCATTGATCACCCCCCTGTAAGGCTCCATTCAGACGTCCGCATGTGTTTTGCGGATCCGATCCATGTATCCATGGATCCGATCCATGGATCCATGGATCTGTAAAAATCATACGGACGTCTGAATGGAGCCTTACAGGGGGGTGATCAATGACAGGGGGGTGATCAGGGAGTCTATATGGGTGATCACCCCCCTGTCATTGATCACCCCCCTGTCATTGATCACCCCCCCTGTAAGGCTCCATTCAGACATTTCTTTGGCCCAAGTTAGCGGAAATATATATCTTTTTTTGTTTGTTTTTTCTTACTAAGTCTCATATTCCACTAACTTACGGCAATACCAGATGTGTGACACTTTTTTGCAGCCAAGGTGGGCAAAGGGGCACATATTCCAAAGTGCACCTTTCGGATTTCGCAGGCCATTTTTTACACATTTTGATTGCAAAGTACTTCTCACACATTTGGGCCCCTAAATTGCCAGGGCAGTATAACTACCCCACAAGTGACCCCATTTTGGAAAGAAGACACCCCAAGGTATTCCGTGAGGGGCATGGCGAGTTCCTAGAATTTTTTATTTTTTGTCGCAAGTTAGTGGAATATGAGACTTTGTAAGAAAAAAAAAATTAAAATAAAAATCATCATTTTCCGCTAACTTGTGACAAAAAATAAAAAGTTCTATGAACTCACTATGCCCATCAGCGAATACCTTAGGGTGTCTACTTTCCGAAATGGGGTCATTTGTGGTGTTTTTCTACTGTTTGGGCATTGTAGAACCTCGGGAAACATGACAGGTGCTCAGAAAGTCAGAGCTGCTTCAAAAAGCGGAAATTCACATTTTTGTACCTTAGTTTGTAAACGCTATAACTTTTACCCAAACCATTTTTTTTTTTTTGCCCAAACATTTTTTTTTATCAAAGACATGTAGAACAATAAATTTAGCGAAAAAATTATATATGGATGTCGTTTTTTTTGCAAAATTTTACAGCTGAAAGTGAAAAATGTCATTTTTCTGCCCAAAAATTGTTAGATTTCGATTAATAACAAAAAAAGTAAAAATGTCAGCAGCAATAAAATACCACCAAATGAAAGCTCTATTAGTGAGAAGAAAAGGAGGTAAAATTCATTTGGGTGGTAAGTTGTATGACCGAGCAATAAACGGTGAAAGTAGTGTAGTGCCGAAGTGTAAAAAGTGGCCTGGTCATTAAGGGGGTTTCAGCTAGCGGGGTTGAAGTGGTTAATTTCCGAATTTTCTGATGTATTTTCTGAGTGGTAGCTAGGAGTTACCTCCGCATCGGGAGTATGATTGTCACGTCAGTCTTATTCCCGGAGCTAAACTGTCCAAATCTCGGTTGTATAATCTTTCGGAACCCGAAAGAAAGGCCATACGAGAGTATATCACTGTGAGTTTGGCGAAGTGACATATCAGACCATTCAAATCCCCAGTGGCTGCTGGGTTTTTCTTTGTAAAAAAAAATGGATGGTACTCTTAGACCATGTCTGGACTTCCGTGAGCTCACCCGTATTACCGTCCGTGATTCTTACCCCCTTCCTTTGATTCCAGATTTGTTTAATCAGATTGTCTGTACCAAGGTGTTCTCTAAATTGGATCTGAGGAGACATATAATTTTGTAAGGATTAACGAGGGGGACGAATGGAACATGGTTTTTAATACCCCTGAGGGTCATTTTGAAAATCCGGTCATGCCTTTAGGGTTAACCAATGCTCCTGTGGTTTTTTCAACACTTTGTCAATGACATATTTCATCATCTGGTGGGCAGGTTTGTTGTTGTATCTGGACGACATACTAATTTATTCTCCTGACATGGAGACTCATCAGGATCATGTGAGACAGGTGTTACAGATCCTAAGAGAGAATATACTGCAGTTGTGGTGGTAGCCTAAGGGTTCCTTTATATGGCAGTGATAGGGGTAACATAAGGGTTCCTTTATATAGCAGTGATGGTGGTATCCTAAGAGTTCCTTAACACAGCAATGAGAGTGGTAGCCTAAGGATTCCTTTATATAGCAGTAATGGTGGTAGCCTAAGGGTTCCTTTACATGGCATTGATAGTGGTAGCCTAAGGGTACCTTTACTTGGCAGTGATGGTCATAACCTAAGGGTTCCTTTACACCGCAGTGATGGTGGGGTAGCCTAAAGCTTCCTTTACATAGCAGTGATGGTGGTAGCCTAAGGGTTCCTTTATATGGTATTGATAGGGGTAACCTAATGGTTCCTTTATATGGTAGTGATAGGGGTAAACTAAGGGTTCCTTTAGAAAGCAGTAATGATGGTAGTGTAAGGGTTCCTTTATATAATAGTAATGGTGGTAGCCTAAGGGTTCCTTTACATGGCAGTGATGGTGGTAGCCTAAGGGTTCCTTAACACAACAATGAGAGTGGTAGCCTAAGGGTTCCCTTAAATTACAGTGATGATGGTAGCTTAAGGGTTCCTTTACATGACAGTGATGGTGGTAGCCTAAGGGTTCCTTTACATAGCAGTGATGGTCATAACCTAAGGGTTCTTTTACATAGCAGTGATGGTGGTAGCCTAAGGCTTCCTTTACATAGCAGTGATGGTGGTAGCCTAAGGTTTCCTGGAATTTTTTCTCCCACTTCCTACTACATGGTATGCAAACGTAAATGGTGCCATTAGAAAGTACAACCGCAAAAAATAAGCCCTCATAAGGCTAGGTGAATAGAAAAATTAAAAAGATAGGACTATGGGAAGGCGGCGAGTGAATAACTAAAACGCAAAAATGGAAAATCCCAGGGTCCTTAACTCCTTAAGGACCGGGCTCATTTTCACCTTAAGGACCAGGCCATTTATTTGCAAATCTGACCAGTGTTACTTTATGTGGTGATAACTTTAAAACACTTTGACTTATCAAAGCCATTCTGAGAAAGTTATTTTGTCACATATTGTACTTCATGACACTGGTAAAATGTAGTAAAAAAATAAATAAATACAGAAATTTGCAAAAACCCACTTTTTAAGGACCAGTTCAGGTCTGAAGTCACTTTGTGAGGTTTACATAATAGAAACCACCCAAAAATGACCCCATTCTAGAAACTACACCCCTCAAGGTATTCAAAACTGATTTTACAAACTTTGTAAACCCACTTTTTTGGCAGATTTCCATTTTAATAATTTTTTTCCAGTTACAAAGCAAGGGTTAACAGCCAAACAAAACTGAATATTTATGGCCCAGATTCTGTAGTTTACAGAAACACCCCATATCTGGTCGTAAACTGCTGAACAGGCACACGGCAGGGCACAGAAGGAAAGGAATGCCATACGGTTTTTGGAAGGCAGATTTTGCTGGACTGTTTTTTTGACACCATGTCCCATTTGAAGCCCCCCTGATGCATCCCTAGAGTAGAAACTCCAAAAAAGGGACCCCATTTTAGAAACTACGGGATAGGGTGGCAGTTTTGTTGGTACTATTTTAGGGTACATATGATTTTTGGTTGCTCTATATTACACTTTTTGTGAGGCAAGGTAACAAGAAATAGCTGTTTTGGCACCGTTTTTATTTTTTGTTATTTACAACATTCATCTGACAGGTTAAATCATGTGGTATTTTTATAGAGCAGGTTGTCACGGACACGGCGATACCTAATATGTATAATTTTTATTTATTTATGTAAGTTTTACACAATGATTTCATTTTTGAAACAAAAAAAATCATGTTTTAGTGTCTCCATAGTCTGAGAGCCATAGTTTTTTCAGTTTTTGGGCGATTATCCTGGGTAGGGTATGATTTTTGCAGGATGAGATGACGGTTATATTGGCACCATTTTGGGGTGCGTATGACTTTTTGATCACTTGCTATTACACTTTTTGTGATACAATGTGACAAAAAATGCTTTTTTACACAGTTTCTTTTTTTTATGGTATTCACCTGAGGGGTTAGATCATGTGATATTTTTCATTATTTGACCACAACTCTCTGGACATGGTCCTTCAGCCAGTTTTCAATCCAATTACAAACTATACTTTACAAGCTTATAGGTTTATATTTACCTGTGGAGGACCTTGATCCTTTTTTAAATATGGGCACCACATTTGCTTTGCGCCAATCACTTGGCACTGTACCAGTACCTAGAGAATCTTTAAAAATTCTAAACAGGGGCACAGCAATGACTGAACTGAGCTCTTTAAGCACTCTTGGGTGTAATCCATCTGGACCCTATTTAACTTATCTTGGACCATATCTACAGTTAGCCAATTGAGTATATTATCTGATGTACTAACAGCCCCAGCACCACAGATAGCAGCTGCTTTCTCTTATTTTGTATGTATAGAGCTAAAAACCCATTTAGTAACTCTGGCTTTTCCTTATCTTCAGTGACTACCCCCCCCCCCCCCTCCCCACACACAGGCCTTTACCATTATTTAGACAACCTACCTGCTCAGACCTAGGTGTTTTAGCATGTATATATTGAAAAAAAAAATTGGATTTGTTTGCTCTCTTTTTCTATCTATTGTTTGTTTTGTATTTTTGCTAATTTTATCTCCTTTTTACAGATTTTATTAAGCCCTTTGTAATCTTCAAAAGTTACAGCTGACCCCTCAGATTTTTTTTTTTAAATGCTCTCTTTTTATTTTTTATTGCCCTTTTTACAGTAGCTGTAAGCCATGGGGGGTTTAATTTTAGCTGTTTATACTTGTTACCTAAAGGGATACATATTTTAGTGCAATTACTCAATGTGGATTTGAAGCTCTCCCATTTATCCTCAGTATTATTATGTGACGGTAGCTGCTCCCAGTCTATGCCCCGAAATTCTGCCCTCAACCCAGGGAAATTAGCCTTTTTGAAATTCAGTGTCTTTGCTCTGCCTGACAGAGTTTGCTTTTCATAGTTTAGGGGGAATATAATTATATTGTGGTCACTATTATCTAATGTTTCTCGAACAGTAACATTACCAACAATCTCTGTATCATTAGAAATTACCAGATCCAACTGTTAAACCAGACATTATGCCTTGTAGGGCTAGATCAGCTGAATGTAACGATACCTTTGACTAAGCAACCCATTGCTTCATTCTGGAGAAAAAGTACTTTTAATTCAATTTGATGCAAATGACTATGAGCAGTTAAGTGCATCGAGGGTGGGCCAAAGCCACTATGTGCACCCTTGCCCCTCCTTTTTCCTCTGCCAGCCCCTTCTCTTCTTCTTGATTGCTAGGGCTGGGTGAGATGATGATGCAGGAAGGAGAAGGTAGGACTGAATTGCAAAGCTAGAACCAGCCCTGTACCTCACATGGATCCAGAGATCTCCCCATGTATTGCTCCAACTATTCTGCTAGATTTTCTTCAGGCTAGCACCTCAGGGGTGTGTCCTGTAGCAGGAGGTGTGTGCTTTCTGCTACAGCTCTTACCCTGTAACTGTCACAGCTTCCAACAGCCGGATCTCTTGCCACCAGCGGTTCATTAAAGCCACATTTACATGCAACAGTCATCTCATCTATATGGAAATGAATGATCGCCATTGCGATCGTTCATCCCCCTGCGGATACATTTTTTTTCGACAGCACTTCCCAGTTATGTTAAAAAATGGAGGAGTGGGCATTCACATTTTATCCCAATACTTTTTCTGATAATCTGCGTATCTGGCTGGTAGATCAGGCTGGTGGCAGGTGAAGAATGGAGCTGAGCATCTGGGACCACCTCTGTCGGTGGACATGCACTTTACTATACACATTAAACAAACACCAGGTGGGGCCACTATAATGTTGAAAAGAAAATATTGTACATCAGTAGCACTTTTGTAACATAAAGTAAATCACAAAAGTAACTAGGTTTTTATGCTGGATAGCAATTAATGGTTGTACAGCCCCTTTAAATAGAACTAACCTGCATTACCAGATTCAGCCTAGAGAGAGGAGTGGCGCTGTTGCTGAAAAAAATACATTAACTCTAATTACTGTATCTGTAATACTATTTCAATTTCTAATTCAGCATTGGAGTTTATTTGGCTTAGAGAAATTTTTTACTCATTTTTGTCACCGGTTCATAGGGATGTCGCATGACGTGGTGATGTCATCAGGGGCCGTGCGAGATTTCTTGCTGGATCTTCAATCAAGATGGTGGCGGCGGGCGTCGCGATCAAATGGAGGAGGTAAGTATGATTTTATTTATTTATTTTTTATTTTACACTGTACGCGGCATCTTAGGGGTATAATGACGGAACGGGGGGTGGGGGTGTAATCGCCGTTCCTGGTCATTGCACCCACTACTTACAAAGAAATGCGCTTTGTGATGAAGTAATTCGCCACAAAGCTAATTTTTTAGTAAAATTCTGCAAAGAAGTCAAATTGAATTTTCCAATACTCCACTCATCTCTATTGACTTATTCTGATTATAGGGCCGGAGGAATCAGCCTTCTAGGCGGGTGACACCGTCACCTCGTTGTAAGTGGCGGCTGATCAAGACTTGCGTCTCGGAGACACATAAATATAACCTAAGAGCCTTTGACAATGTGAACATAGCAATCCATTCAATTACCGCCAAACACTTCTCAGTGTGAATTATTTCCCCTCCCGTCCAGGAGCTTTACACTGACAGCCGCTAATGTCCCTGCAGTGAAATCCCAACATTTGCACGCCCTCTAACCGGTGGCGGGTCATTTGCTAAATCTAGATTGGTGGTGACCTTCCAAAAGGTCAAAAAAAAAAAATCTTAAATGTAGCATGACAACATAAGTGGAGGTTTTCATTTTTCATTTGCAATGTGGTTTGAGTCTATGCCTCGAGCTGAATATCTGAAGCTGTAGTTCAAGAGGACACGTCCCTTCTCCCGACATGTTTATTTAATAATTACATGCATTCCCCATGTAATAACAATTTCTGGAGCATCTATTCATATGAATATGTTACGCTGTCCCTATTTGACTCCTACTAGGAGTTATAAATGAATTGCCCACAGTCTGCAATCTCTTCTTATGACTATGCTGTGGCTGTATTGTTCCTCTATTATTCCTTCCAGAAGTTCAATACTGAATTGGAAAGAGTCTACAATAAAGGTGTTACCATACCAATTGAGGGTGGGCATGCCCCTGCATGGCCTGATACAATCCTATCAGTGTCGTAAAGGGACACGCCCCCAATTGGTAATACCCAGTTGAACCTTTATTGTAGACTGTTTCCAGGTAGACTGTCCGATCCCCTGAAGACACCAGGTTAGCTGGCGAAACATCTCGGGGGACAGTCATTGGTGGTGTTTTTAGAGCAGGGGTGAAGCCTATAGATATCTAGTGTATTCAGCATAATGAGGTGTATTCAGCAATAAGTGTATTCAGTCTAAACACAAGTGTATTCAGCATAAGAATAGGGGGGAGTCTGGAGCCAGCGCGCAGCTTCCAGACCCTTATTGAATTGCAGACCAGATAGTGAACTGAGTATAAATTGATCCATGACAGAAAATAGGCAACACAACTAAATGGGTAGATTTAATGGTCAGTAATAATTATTCAGCTGTAATAAAAGTTAAGTGAAAGATAAGGCAAACACAGTCTTAGGACTATAGGCAAATTGTCTAGAAAGAACATACATTTATAATAAACCACCTCTGTAACAAACCATGTCTAAAATAAACCATGCCTATAATAAGCCATATCTATAATAAACCATGCCTATAATAAGCCATATGTATTATAAGCCACATCTATAATAAGCCATACCTATAGTAAACCACATCTATAATAAGCCACATCTGTAATTAACCATGCCTGTAATAAGCCACATCTATAATAAACCATGCCTATAAAAAGCCACATCTATAATAAGCCACATCTATAATAAACCATGCCTATAGTAAACCATATCTATATTAAGCCACATCTGTAATACACCATGCCTATAATAAGCCACATATATAATAACCCATGCCTATAAAAATCCACATCTATAATAAGCCACATCTATAATAAACCATGCCTATAGTAAACCATATCTATAATACGCCGCATCTATAATAAACCATGCCTATAAAAAGCCACATATATAATAAGCCATATCTGTTATAAACCATTCCCATAATAAGCCACATCTGTAATAAACCATCCCTACAGTAAGTCACATCTGTAATAAACCACATCTATAATAACCCATGCCTATAATAAGCCACATCTATAATAAACCATGCCTATAATAAGTCACATTTATAATAAACCATGCCTATAATAAGCAATATCTATAATAAACCATGCCTATAATAAGCCACATTTATAATAAACCATGCCTATAATAAGCCACATCTATAATAAACCATGCCTATAATAAGCAATATCTATAATAAGCCACATCTATAATAAACCATGTCTATAGTAAACCACAGCTATAATAAGCCACATCTATAATTAACCATGCCTATAATAAGCCACATCTATAATAAACCATGCCTATAATAATCCACATCTGTAATAAACCATGCCTATAGTAAACCATATCTATAATAAGCCACATCTATAATAAACCATGTCTATAGTAAACCACATCTAAGCCACATCTGTAATTAACCATGCCTATAATAAGCCACATCTATAATAAGCCACATCTATAATAAACCATGCCTATAGTAAACCATATCTATAATAAGCCACATCTGTAATTAACCATGCCTATAATAAGCCACATCTATAATAAACCATGCCTATAAAAAGCCACATCTATAATAAACCTTGCCTATAGTAAACCATATCTATATTAAGTCACATCTGTAATACACAATGCCTATAATAAGCCACATATATAATAACCAATGCCTATAAAAATCCACATCTATAATAAGCCACATCTAAAATAAACCATGCCTATAGTAAACCTTATCTATAATAAGCCACATCTGTAATTAACCATGCCTATAATAAGCCACATCTATAATAAACCATGCCTATAAAAAGCCACATCTATAATAAACCTTGCCTATAGTAAACCATATCTATATTAAGTCACATCTGTAATACACAATGCCTATAATAAGCCACATATATAATAACCAATGCCTATAAAAATCCACATCTATAATAAGCCACATCTAAAATAAACCATGCCTATAGTAAACCATATCTATAATAAGCCACATCTGTAATAAACCATGCCTATAATAAGCCACATCTATAATAAACCATGCCTATTAAAAGCCACATATATAATAAGCCATATCTGTTATAAACCATTCCCATAATAAGCCACATCTGTAATAAACCATCCCTACAGTAAGTCACATCTGTAATAAACCACATCTATAATAACCCATGCCTATAATAAACCCCATCTGTAATAAACCATACCTTTGCACAAAGCAGATGTTCATAACTGCTGTCTACATCTATCCTAACACCAGTGTCATCCAATCACCAGGAATCAGTAGCATATTGTACGTAGAAGAGAGGGGCCCCCATAGCAAAAGATCAGAATTGGCACCTCATTATGGTGCTGGGCTTTGCCACCTACCATCACCCTTGAGCTTGTTCCCCACTACTATGTTTGCTAATAATGCAGTTCCTCTGTAGAGGTGAGTGCTAGAAAAGGTTTTTTACTAAAGAAGTGGACCAACCACGGCTAGTCCAAAGGCCTGGTAGCACTGCATGGTGGGTCTCTTATAGTATGTATCAAATGTGGACCACCTTCCGTCATATGTGTACCACTATAGAGCACCATATTTGTGTTGTGTGTCACCTCCAGTTTTTTCACGGTCTTGTTTTTGAAAACTATATAATGAAGGTTCCCTCAGTCAAACTGCACCACAGCTGGGTGTAGGGTTCGGAGAAGGTTGCCTTTCTTCTCTCTGAAGCATCATTAGTATTCATTAAAATTAACCGATAGACATTGATTTTAATGGACTTCAAGTATTGATTCAATTAAAAGGCCACTTATCTTGTGGCTTCTCCAACAACATGTACAGATTGTGGAAGTGGGGGTGAGGGGAGGATGTATTAATCCATCAATCACCTGTTCTATTTAGCCAGACCTTTCAACCATGGTATATGCAGTATGCCACCACAAGGAGGTATCTGCTAATTGTTTCTTTATGTTATATAATGTAATGCTATGTCATTTTATGTATTGCACCCAGTATGATACGGCAGTCGGTAGGGAGGACACAACAAGAGAGCCCTAACTGGTACCCTCTATACTCTATAGAAACTGCCCTTACTAAAGTGTCAAATGATCTCCTGACAGCAAAAAGAAATGGTGATTATTCTCTACTGATTCTTCTGGATCTCTCTGCAGCGTTTGATAGCATAAACTCCTCCTCACCTATGCTCCACACAATTGGCTTTAAGGACACTCTCTCTTGGTTCTCTTACTATCCCTCTTGCTGCTCCTTTAGTGTATCATTTGCTGGCTCTTCTTCTTTTCCTCTTCCTCTTGATGTTGGCGTTGCTCAGGGCTTAGTACTAGCTCTACTCTTCTCCCTCTACACTGCCCCCATCGGACAGATTTGACTTTCGGTACCATCTCTATATTGACGACACCCAACTATACACTTCATCCCCTGACATCACCCGTGCTTTACTCCAAAACACCAGTAATTGTCTGGCAGATGCTTCTAACATCATGTCCTCTCTGTAGCTAATACTGAACCTCTCAAAAACGGAACTTCTTGTCTTTCCCCCATCTACTAACCGACCTAAACATGATATTTCAATTTCGGTCTGCAGCACTATCATAACTCCTGTGCAACATGCCCGCTGTCTTGGGGCCACGTTTGACTCAGATCTTTCCTTTGTTCTCCATATTCAATCATTTGGACGCTCTTGTCGTCTGCACTTGTCGTCTCTCAAGAATATCGCCAGAATCCGCCCTTTCCTTACAGTGCAAACGGCAAAAACTCTTGTTGTTGCCTTGATTTATTCTCGTTTTGACTACTGTAACTCGTTACTAATCGGTCTCCCCCTCACTAAACTCTCCCCCTTCAGTCTGTCCTAAATGCTGCACCCAGGCTCATCTATCCATCCAACCAACCAACCGCTACACTGATGCTACTAATCTTTGCCAGTCACTTCACTGATTGCCCATCCACCACAGAATACAGTTCAAACTTCTCACCCTCACCCACAAAGCTGTCCACAGTGCTGCACCTCCATACATCTCCTCCCTCATCTCCATCTACCACCCTAGTCATGCTCTTCGTTCTGTTAGTGACCTAAGATCAACATCCTCCATAATTCTCTCTCCCATCTTCAAGACTTTTCTCGAGCTGCACCTACTCTCTGGAATACTCTGCCCCGGAATATTAGGTCAATTCACAACTTCTCCACCTTCAAACGTGCCTTAAAAACACATCTTTTCAGGCAGGCTTATCAAGCTACCTAAACTGACTATTTCCTGAGTGAACCTCTCCCCCACCAACTCCTCTGGCATGAACTCGATCCTCTAACAGTCCCAAACCCAAAGCAGATCGGCCGGCACCACTCCTTTCAGTTCAAAAATGGCTTGAATACTATCAATCAATCACAATCAACTACCTTATGTGTCACCCCCAATTCCTCATAGATTGTAAGGTCTTGCGAGCAGGGCCCTGACTTCTAGCGTTTCAGTTGTATATTAGCCACTTACTTTTGTTTTGTACATGAACCCGTTGAATTCGTAAAGCGCTGTGGAATATGGTGGCGCTATATAAATAAATATTATTATTATTACCCTGCCTGCTTTCCCTGCCTACTTGCTGTGCAAGGCTTAGGCGGCAAGTCCACAACAGGTCGACGTTCCCTACCCTACTAAGGTGCAAGACAGACGAAACACAGAGACAAAACCACACAAATGCAGAGTCGTACAGGAATGGGTCGGAACGAGGAGGATGATACAGTGCAAAAGGCACGAGGCAAAGAGTGGTCAAAAGCAAGTCAGAGAACACAGCATTGGGGCCCGGACCGGTAACTTCATGACATACTATAATCAGGTATGGATGGCACAGACAGGGTTTACAATCCTGACAGCCCTTGTGGGAGGTATGTATTGGCTCCACCCCTGCAAATGATAGGGAGAGTTTGGAAGGTAAAAGAAGCTGTGCCTCATGTTATCTCTTCTTAGGCCCAAAAAGATACAGAGACTTACCAATCTTTGCATGATTTACAGTAAGACAAAGAAGATAAATAGAGCACCTAGAGTGTACATGGTTGAGCATTGGAGACAGTAAGGTAACTTCTTACCAAAAGCTGCTAAGACTTTACTGCAGTGAGGGGAATACTGTTAAGACACCCTTCACACCTGAACATTGCCTTGCCATTCATATCATTAAAGCCTTGTATCCTTTAGTGGACATTACAGCCACCATAGAAAGAGTATGATTGCCAGGAAAAGATTCTGCTGGAAGAGACTTGAGACACATAGAGAGGGAAGAGAGACATAACTGCTATCCTTTCCTAAATCCATACATCGTTATCTGGGAAGAATTGCACTGTTGTGGTTTGTCATTGGATGTACTACAACCCCTATTTTGCATTTCAGTAAAGAGTTTATTCTTCTGCCTCTGACTTGATTACTGACTACTGATTGTACTCTGTAGGCCTTGCACCCATACAAACCCAGAATTAGGGTGTGCCCTGGGGGAAGAAAGGGTGTGCCCTCCTTTTACTGCACAGCTCTAGGGAGCGATGATGTGAGGAAAGCCACTGTGATTGACTGTGACAGCCAGAGCCACTGCCACTCCGATCCTCCGCTTTGGCTCCTCTTGGGTTTGCTGCATATATTTACTATGGAAGGATCAATTTTCAAGGCATCTATGCAACTTACCAGGTTCATGCACATTCCAGGACTCCTAAAATCTTTAAAGTCACCCAATGAATACAGATAATCCATGTTTTCATTACCTACTGGGAGCTCTATATCTCCTGCATATCCAGCCACGGCGGAATGAGTTTAGGCAGGGGCGTAGCTATAGGGACTGCAGAGCCTCCTTGATTGCCAGGGTCAGGTTCCTGCATAGTCACCTCCCTTGGCCCTGTCAATCAAGAAGGAGAGGCTGAAGCAGGAGGAGCAATGGTGCACAGAGTGGCTTGGGCCCACCCTCAGTGCACTAAACTGTTCATTTGCATATGGAATAAAAGTAGCTTTTTTTCCAGAATGAAGCAACAGATCGCTTACTGGAAGGTATCATTACATTCAGCTGATCTATCCCTACAAGGCATGGTGCCAATTGTAACAGCAAACAGATTCCCTTTAAGCCACTGAGTTCAGGGTGACAGTATTTTGTCTCCCCTGCATGACTGCAACATAAACTTTATTAGAACATAAAATTGCAATGCAAATTTAACCCAGAGAGCGACGGTGATGCACAGTGTTATCAGTAAGAACTAGAACCTGATTTTTGTCCTTAGTGGTGTGTCACGTGCCTTTCCTGGCTCCTCTTATCTCTTATTGCACCTTCCACTATTTGATTTTATGCGTGGCTTCAAAACCCAGAGTAAAGGGCTCTGTCAATATTTGCCCGGCTCCTTATAAACCAGGACAGGGAGCTGGGCTGGTCAGGTGTTGCAGAACAGGTGTTAGATGTGGAGATTGGGTCTAGGCTCCCACGTGGGCACCAGGACTAGACTGCAAGGAGGGAGAAGTCGCCAGTTTATCCCAGTCATACACATATAGCAGGGCTGCACTGGTGAGATGCAGCAGAGATGAGTTTGTCCACAGTCATTCAGTTAGCGCTATTTCAATGGCCTTACACTGGGACATAGGACACTGATGGGTTACTCGGTGACATGTTGATCATGTTACTTGTGCCCGCTCAGGATATTCGCCTCGAGCACTGTGCGCACGGATCCATCTGCTTGTGTCCATTATGTCTCCCTGATCAGAAAATGTTATTAAATGCAACCAAATTCTCAATTAATCTTTCAGTATTCAATGTCCCCAGACGGACTTGTGACGTTAATGTCGGTTTTATTTGTGATTTCTGCTTTACACGCTCATCCTCAGTACAGATGGATCTATGGATATTTCATCTTGCATTTTTAGAGGCTGGGGAATCTCCCAAAACTGAAAATTAAAGCCTGAAATCAACTGAACGGCACAAAAGGAGATTCAGATATTTTATGACTTGTAATGTTATTCTGGTCCGCACTCATTTTATACTGTCCTTATATAACCGTGGGTAAGATAGATATGTACTGTATATATATATAGAGAATGTGTGAGAAATATAACGATAGATAGATGGATAGATAGATAGATAATAGATATATAGATAATAGATAGATTAGATATGAGAATAGATAGATCTTATATATACAGCTGAGTGTATGTATGTATGTGTGTGTGTGTATGTATGTTCGCTAAAGGAATCTGCACCGTCACATTTACAATCACGAAATTTGGCACACAGGTACATCAGGTGTCTGGGAAGGTTTTGGAACGAGTCTCAGCTCTCTAGGACGTACCATTCCTGAGATAAATAAAAAAAACATGCATTAGCCAATAGAAGCCCGGTCACATGACCCTTATCAGCCAATAGAAACTCGCAGGCCCTTAGTCTCCACATACAGTTTTACTTCAGGTTTCCATAACAACCCAGCCATTTTTCTTCACTGCTGTAGGTGAGCTATAAAGGAAATCTGTCACCAGGATAATCGCTATTGAAATAAAGCCATGGCCTAATAGCACTTCGTACCTTATTTACAGATGTGCCTTTGTTCCAGCAAGAGATGTTTGTATCCTCTGAAAATCCAGTTTATTTGGTATGCAAATGAGCCAGTAAGGTGCCCAGAGGGGCGTCACTCCTGCAGGGAGGAGCCCAGACACGCCCCCTGCCGCAATGTGTCCACCCACCCCTCCTACATCACATTTAGGCTCTATTTACACGTCCGCAATTCTGTTCTGCATTTTGCGGAATGGAATTGCGGACCCATTCATTTCTATGGGGCCACACTATGGGCTGTCCGGATCCGGAAATGCGGATCCGCACTTCCGGGTCCAGCAATTCTGTTCCCGAAAAAAATAGAACATGTCATCTTCTTGTCCGCAATTGTGGACAAGATTAGGCATTTTCTATTATACTGCCGGCGATGTGTGGTCTGCCAAATGCGGAACGCACATTGCCGGTGTCCATGTTTTACGGATCTACGAATCCGCAAAACACATACGGATGTGTGAATGGACTCTTAAGCCATAACTGCCCCCTTTTCCCTGCTCCCAGCATGAGGGCGGGCTTGGGCACTAGCAGGGGGCTTGTCTAGGCTCCTTCCTGCAAGAGTGACGCCCCTCTGGGCACCTTACTGGCTCATTTGCATTTCAAATAAACTCGATTTTCAGAGGATACAAACATCTATTGCTGGAACAAAGGCACATCTGAACGAAGTGCTATTAGGCCATGGCTTTACTTCATTAGCGATTATCCTGGTGACAGATTTCCTTTAAAGGGGCAGGGCGCTGTGGATGACACTGTTAAAGGAGCGGAGTGCTGTGGAGGTCACAGTTCAGGGGGCAGGTAGGGTGGCCATTCAGGCCACCCTCAAAAAACGGACTTAAAAACCTGCCCCCATGTCCCGATAAGTCACACCCCTGGTCAGGTTAGGCCACGCCCCCACTCCGCAGCCGACGGGGATTGAAAAAGGAAGGTAAAAATCAACTTCTGTCAGCTGCAGAGGTGGGAGGGAGAGTGACTTTCTCCCTGCTGCTCACACTCAGACAGCACAGTGCTGCTGTCTGAGAGTGAGCTGTTCAAAAGGACATCCCTGTGTCCATCCATGCCCTGTGCCGGACAGAGGACTGGGAGTCTGAAAGCCGGACTGTCCTGTCTAAAACCTCGGGCCACCCTAGGGGCAGGCTGCTGTGGAGATCACAATTAAGGGGACGGTCTGCTATGGAGGTCAGTGTTAAGGGGAAGATTGCTGTAGAGGCCACTGTTAAGGGGGCAGGGTGTTTTGGAAATCACTGTTAAGGAGACGAGGTACTGTGGAGATCACTAATAAAGGGGCTGCCGCTGTGGAGGTCACTGTTAAAGGGGCGCGTTGCTGTGGAGGTCTCTGTTAAGAGGGCCGGGAAAGGTGGAGGTCACAGTTAAGGGGACTATAACCTATGGTCAGTGTTAAGGGGTGAGTGCTGTAAAGGTCACTGTTAAGGGGGCGGGCCCCTGTGGAGGTTGCTGTCAAGGGGGTGGGGTTCTGTGGAACTCACTGTTAAAGGGGCAGGCTGCTGTGAAGGTCAAAGTTAAGGGGGGTCTGCTGTGGACGTCCCATTTTAAGGAGATGCGGCACTGTAGGAAGGGGTCAGTGATAAGGGGTGGGGGGCTGTGATGGTCACTGTTATAGTGGATACTGTCGATATCTTTTAACGACACACACAAACATTAAATTAAATAGAGGAAATATACCCGAGCGAAGCCGGGTCCTTCAGATAGTATATAATATATATGAGAATAGATATGATAGATAGATAGATAGATAGATATATAGAAGATATAGAGAAAGAATTAATAGATAGAAGGATGCTAAATAGATATAGAAAGAGTAAGATAGAAGAGATTGATCAGTAGATAGATCGATCAATAGATAGATATAGAGAAATAAATAATAGAAGGATATTAAATAGATAAAGATGGTAGATAGACAGATAAATTAGATGGAGAGAAAGAAGTAATACATAGAAGGATACTAGAAAGATATAGAGTGAGATTAAAGAAGGATGGATAGATATGAGATAGATAGATAGATAGATAGATAGATAGATACAGATGTAGTAGAGTTATCACATGCTTAGATAGATAGACGGACAGACAGATAGATAGATAGATACATAGATTTTTAGTGCATTCCCAGTTGATTGTACACAAGCCATTAAACTTTATGAGAATCCACTATACATTTACGTTGTCATGCTCCCTCCTCTATTACTGTAGAGTCAGTTGTGTTTTGTGACCATATTAAATCTTTTACAGTATAATAAAACCAGACCACTCTGCTGCAGCCGTAGACATACAGACTCCATTTTTATGGAATATCCCCAATTAATAGATTTCCAATAGGGATACAACTTCTTATTAAGGGGAAGAGTTAAGTTATTTAAAGGCACATTGAGATACAGGAATGGCTAATGTTAATATATATAAAAGATATCTAAAAGGGGTTTTGTGGGCTCCTCATTTTAAGCCCAATATCCATCAATATCCAATTGGTGGGAGTCCAACACAAGGCACCCCTACATTCAGCTGTTCCCTGCAGCTGCCGGTACGGGAACTAGCACTAATACTACACTTTGAATGGGCCTGTGCTTCTGACTCTGTGCAAAGTGACAGTGCCACACCCTGATGACTTCAGGGAACAGCTTGTCAGTGGTGGTGCCAGACTTCCACCCGTTAGATATAGATGACCTGATCTGTGAATAGTTACAGTACATTAGTGTTTATTTCTGAATAGAATAGCATGTCAGAGATATGGACTAATTATCCAAAATTGCACCTGTATGATGCTGGGTGGTATTCTTTAACTTATCTTTGGCTAAGGCTCCTTTCACATCACCGTTTCTCCTTTCCGTTCACTGGCTCCGTTGTGATGTGAAAGGAGCCTCAGGCTAATATACAAGATGCTACATGGTAACGGGTAGTTGCAGCATTGCATCGTTACATGTTATCTGTTTGCAGTAACAATTGAAATTTTGCACAACTTGAATTTTTGTTTGTTTTTAGCTCTAAAAATATCTTATTATCTCTCTGCATATGCAGGTATGTATCAACGGATATATTGATTTCTGTTTCAACCAAGTAGGAGAAAATCTAGCAACATCCTCCCTTACCAAACTCACTATTTAGAAGAAGCTAGCTACTTCCTCCTTCACAAAACGTACTATTCAGCAGGAGAAGCTAGCTACTACTACCTTCTTAACCAAACTCAATATTTAGAAGAAGAAGCTAGCTACTTTCTCCTTCACCAAACTTGCTATTTAAGAGGAAAGACTAGATACTTCTTTCTTCACTAAACTCCAAGTTATTTAGGAAGATAAGCTAGCTACTTCTTCCATCACCAAACTACTTGTTTAGGAGAAAAAGCTAGCTACTTCCTCATTCATCAAACTCAACATTTAAGTGAAGATATTTACTTCCTCCTTCACCAAACTCAGTGGTTAGAAGAAGAAGCTAGCTAGCCCTTTCTTGACCAAACTGACTTGGAGGAGAAGCTAGCTACAGTATGTCTTTCTTCACCAAATTCACTATTAAGGAGATGCTAACTACTTACTAGAATGCTTGGGTGTATAGGGAGAGGCATTACCAGTAGAAAGAGGGAGGTGCTCATGCCGCTCTACAGAGCACTAGTGAGACCTCATTTGGAGTATTGTGCTCAGTACTGGAGACCATATCTCCAGAAGGATATTGATACTTTGGAGAGAGTTCAGAGAAGAGCTACTAAACTGGTACATGGATTGCAGGATACAACTTACCAGGAAAGATTAAAGGACCTTAACATGTATAGCTTGGAAGAAAGACGAGACAGAGGGGATAGGATAGAAACTTTTAAATACATAAAGGGAATCAACAAGGTAAAAGAGGAGAGAATATTGAAAAGAAGAAAAACTGCTACAAGAGGACATAGTTTTAAATTAGCGGGGAAAAGGTATAAAAGTAATATCAGGAAGTATTACTTTACTGAGAGAGTAGTGGATGCATGGAATAGCCTTCCTGCAGAAGTGGTAGCTGCAAATACAGTGGATGAGTTTAAGCATGCATGGGATAGGCATAAGGCCATCCTTCATATAAGATAGGGCCAGGGGCTATCCATAGTATTTAGTATATTGGGCAGACTAGATGGGCCAAATGGTTCTTATCTGCCGACACATTCTATGTTTCTATTTAGGAGAAGAATCTAATCACTTGTAGTAGCTACTCCCTCCTTCACCATACTCACTATATAGGTGTAGATACTAGATACTTCTTCCTTTATCAAACTGTTTAGGATGAGAGGCTAGCTACTTCTGCCTTCACCAAACTCACTATATAGGAGGAGACTTCAGCTTTTTCCTACTTCACCATAACTTATTTTTTAGGAGGAAAAGCTAGCTACTTCCTCCTTTACCAATTTCAATATTTTGGAAGAGAAACTAGCTGCTTCCTGCTTCACTGAACTCACTATTTATGGGGGAGAAGCTAGCTACTTCTTCTTTCACCAAACTATTTAGCAGAAGGAGCTAGATACTTCCTCCTTCACTGGACTCATTATTAAGAAGATAAAATCCAGCTACTGTACTTTCTCCATTCCCAAACTAACTATTGAATAGTGTTGGTCGAGAACCAAAGTGCTCGGGTGCTCGGGTTGAACACCTCGGGATGCTCAGGTCCTCTACCGAGCACCCGAGCACAATGAAAGTCAATGGGAAAACCCGAGCATTAAACCAGGCACCCCCTGCTCTGAAGAGGGGAGGGTGTATGGTTCACAGGAAAAGGTCAGAAATTGATGGAAACACCACTGAAGTGGTTCTGGAACAGCATGGGGAGGATGTCTGGATGCATCTTGGACTCCCAGGTTGCTGCTGGGAACGATGTTGTCCAAGTAGTACGCCAGTTTTACAGACTGACAATAATACAAAACCGAAGATAAAATCGATTTTAGAGGAAAAATTGTTAGGAAACGTTCTTTCCTGTATATTTACTTATATATAAAGTGCAAGGGCCTGCTGGTGACCCTCAAAAACATTATGGGTGAGGGCCTGCTGGTGACCCTCAAAAAAATTATGGGCGAGGGCCTGCTGCTGAGCTGACCCTCTAATTAGGAGCGAGGGCAGCCTAATAAGCATGTTGATATGATGGAGGAGGATGAGGAGGACAAGAAAAGGGAGCTATATTGAACTATATACCCTTTTTAGTGGTGGAAGGGGTGCATGGGAATACAGTGTATTCAATACACCATAAAAGCCACATTTAGAGTGCCTTTATGTTCAGCCGCTTTCCTCTGGTGGAGTAGAGAAGTCAGGGGCAATCCAGGCCTTGTTTATTTTTATAAGAGTCAACCGGTCAGCATCTTCAGTTGACAGGCGGATGCGCTTATCAGATATTATGCCTCCAGCAGCACTAAATACATGCTCGGACAAAACTCTAAGGCGTAGAATGCCAGTTCATGCCACGTGTCCAGCTTGGACACCTAATAGTTGTAAGGCACAGAGGGATCACTGAAGGCACTGACACGATCTGCTACGTACTCCTTCACCATCTTCCAAAATTTTTCCCTTCTTGTGACATTAGGCTTCACATCAGGTTGAGGGTGCTGGCAGGGTGTCATAAAACTGTCCCAGGCCTTGGAGAGTGTTGCCCTGCCTCTGTTGTAACTGCTGTGTGTTCCCCTCCCCTCCTCGGTTGGCCAAGGAACTACGTACTCTGCAGCCAGCGTTGTCAGCTGGAAATTTTTGGAGCAATTTTTCCACAAGGACCTTCTGGTATTGCACCATTTTGCTCGTCCTCTCCACCACACGAATGAGAGATGAGAAGTTCTCTTTGTAGCGGGGTCAAGAAGGGTGAACATCCAGTAATCGGTGTTGGCCAAAATGCGTATAACGCGAGGGTCACGGGAAAGGCAGCATAACAGAAAGTCAGCCATGTGTGCCAGAGTCCCAACAGACAAGACTTCGCTGTCCTCATCAGGAGGATGACTCTCAATCTCCTCATCCTCTTCCTCCTCTCTACCCATCCACACTGAACAGATGAAATAAAACTTCCATGGGTACTACACTATGTAGCGGAGGCAACCGTCTCCTGCTCCTCCTCCTCCTCATCATCATCCAATCTGCGCTGAGAATATGAACGGAGGGTGGTCTGGCTATCACCCTGTGTACTGTTTTCCCCCATTTCCACCTCTTCCACATGCAAACCGTCTGCCTTAATTGTCAGCAGCGAGCGTTTGAGTAGACACAGAAGTGGGATGGTTACGCTTATAATAGCGTTATCGCTGCTCACCATCTGTGTTGATTCCTCAAAGTTGCGTAAAACCTCACAGAGGTAAGACATCAATGCCCACTCATTGCTTGTGAAGAGCGGAAGCTGACTGGAAAGGCGACGACCATGTTCAAGCTGGAATTCCACTACTGCCCTCTGCTGCTCGCAAAACCTGGCCAACATGTGGAACGTGGAGTTCCAGTGTGTGCTCACGTCGCACAACAGTCAGTGAGCTGGCAATTGCAAGCGCTGCTACAGCGTTGCTAGACCGGCAGAAGCTGTCAATGACTGGTGGAAATGGGCACACACGCGGCGCACCTTCACCAGTAGCTCAGGCAAATTGGGGTAGGTTTTGAGAAACCGCTGAACCACCAGGATGAACACGTGGGCTAGGCACAGTATGTGTATGAGCTTGCCATGCTCTAAAGCCGCCACCAAGTTACGACCATTATCAGACACAACCATGGATGGTTGTAGGTTTAGTGGCGGGAGCTACAGCTCAGTCTGGTCCCTTATCCTCTGCCGCAGCTCTACGGCGGTGTGCAGTTTGTCACCTAAGCAGATCAGTTTAAGCACAGCCTGTTGCCGCTTCCCCACTGCAGTGCTACACTGCTTCCAGCTACTGACTGATGTCTGACTGGTGCTGCAAGATGATAATTTGGAGGTGGAAGTGGAGGAGGAGGCGGAGGAGGAGAAGGGGGGGGTTGCAGCCACTAATGTAGGTGGTGGCGGAAACCCTGATGGAAGTAGGGCCCGCAATCCTTGGCGTCGGTAGCACCTGCGGCATCCCAGGGTACGACTCGCTCCCGGCCTACACAACGTTCACCCACTGTGCCGTCAGGAAAATGTAGCGTCCCTGGCCAAAAGCACTTGTCCATGTGTCAGTGGTTAAGTTGACCTTCCCAATAACTGCATTGGTCAGGGCATGTTACGGGACACATGCTGGTATAAGGCTGAGACTGCACACCATGAAAAATATTGGCGGCTGGGGACAGAGTAACGCAGAACGGCCACCATCACAGTGTCCACAAGCCTAAATGGCAACATTTCCAGGGCCAGCATTTTTAAAAGGTGCGCATTTAGTGCTATGGCCTATGAGTGGGTGGCTGGGTATTTGCGCTTTCGTTCATGGCCTGGGGTATAGACATCTGTACTCTGCGCTAAGACACAGAAGTGGATGTGCTAGCTGATAGTGCTTACGAAGGTCCAGGTGCATGGCGGGAGGCATCCGGGCCTATGTCTTGGACAGGGGATTGGCCAGCACGTAACACAGGGGAAGAGGAGGCAGTGGTGTGACCCGCAGACACAGTTCGGCCCACCTATTAGGGTGTTTTGATGCCATGTGGCGGATCATGCTAGTGGTGGTGAGGTTGCTAGTGTTCATGCCCCTGCTCATTTTGGTACGGCACAGGTTGCAAATGAAAATTCTTTTATCGTCCACACTTTCCTCAAAAAAGCGCCAGACTGCGGAACACCTATCACTTGGCAAGGGAGATTGCCGCAATGGGGTGCACCGGGGAACAGTTGCGGGCCTTTTTGGTGTGGCCTGCCTTCTCCCTTTTGCCACCCCACTGCCTTTTCCAGCCTGTTGCTGTGCTGTGGATCCCTCCCCCTCTGTACTGCTGTCCTCGCTCGGCTTCCCACCTTCCCAGGTTGGGTCAGTGACTTCATCATCCACCACCTCCTCTTCCACTTTCTCACTCTGGTTATCCTTCTGACTTGTTGACCTAACTACAACCTCAGTAATTGACAATTGTGTCTCATCCTCATCATGAACCTCTTGAGACACTAATTGCGGTTGACTTATTGGCAAAAGTGTCTCATCATCCACATCATGAAACACTAATTGCCGTTCCCCACCGTCATCTTCTTGTGACTGTGGATGCTTCAAGCGGGCTTGTTGAGAGGCTCAAATCAAGAATGGTGCTGAAAAGAGCTCCTCGGAAAGTGTGGGATCACTTGTTTGCTAAGACTCTCCATGGTGGGAGGAAGGAGTATCAGGGTGAGGATTCTGTTGACCAGACTCTTGGCTACTGAGACTGGACCTTGTGGAAGACAGGGTGATGCTTAACCGACTGGAAGCATTATCTGCTGCAATCCAACCAACCACCTGGTCGCACTAGGTCTGACAAACGTTATACAGGAGGTATAGCACAAGTAATGTTGCTGTCACTAGTGGCTAATAAAAAATTACACTGAATTAATGTCACTGGTATTTAGGATGGGCAAACATTATACAGAGGATGTAGAGCAGGTAATGTCACTGCCACCAGCAGCAAATTTTTTTGACTGAATGTAACTGATATTTTAGATACGCAAACGTTATACAGGAGATGTAGCGCAGGTAATGTAACTGTCCGCAGCGGACACCGTCTACAGCAAAAGTACACTGGATGTCACAGATATTTTTAGGCTGCGCACACGTTACACAGCAGATGTAGTGCAGATAATGTCGCTGTCTGCAGCGGCCAAACAATTGCAAGCTATTTAGCGCAGGTTGCGCTAAAAATATATATTGCTGCCAAATACAACAATAGTCCTTAAAAGGCCTTTTGGGTCTCTAAAAAGTTTTTTCAATAAAATAGTACTATTTCACTCGCTACACTATCTGTTCCTTCTTCAGCACAGCTCTCCCTGACTAAGACTGAGCCGCACAAGTGTCATTGGGTGCTATATAGCACCCGATGACGCGTTCCGGCCAGCCAATCACTGTAATGCCAGCAGAGGCGGCTCTTCGATCAGGCCACTTAGGCTGCCGCCTAAGGCCTCGCGCTGGTGGGGGCCTCGCTCTGGCTCCCACACGACACCGCCAGGGGCGTCGTTAGGTCAAAACATTCGGGGCTTGAGCCCCGGATGTTTTATCCAGTGCCCCGAATGCTATTCCCCCCCCCCCTTGTACTAGTACCGCTTCTTGCGAGCTGCGCAGTCATGAATTCAGTCACTTTGGAGCGCAATCCCGTCCTGCGGCGCGTGATCCCGAGAGACCCGTCAAGGGTCTCACGGGATTACACGCTGCAGGACGGCATTGCGCTCTGAAGTGACTGAACTCATGCCCGCGCAGCAGCCTAACCAATGAGCGGAACAAGTACAAGTTGGGGGGCAAATGCCTCAAATTACTTAATGTGGGGCAGTGTGGGGGGCAAATTACATAATGTGAGGCAGTATGGGGGGCAAATTACTTAATGGGGGCAGTGTGGAGGGCAAATTGCATAATGTGGGGCAGTGTGGGAGCAAATTACTTAATGGGGCAGTGTGGGGGGGAAATTACATAATGTGGGGCAGTGTGGGAGCACATTACTTAATAGGGCAGTGTGGGGGGCAAATTACATAATGTGGGGCAGTGTGGGGGCAAATTACTTAATGGGGCAGTGTGGGGGGCAAATTACATAATGGGGCAGTGTTTGGGGCAGTATTACTAATGAGGGCATTCTAGAAGGGAATTACTATGGGTGGGACTTGGAGGAGCACTATTACTATAGGGGCACTCATTTTCCTTCAGGATAGTATTTTGGGGTATTGGGGAGCACAGCGAGCAGCAAGATAACACTGTGGGGACTCCAGGTTAGGGGATGATGATAGAAAAGTGAGGAAGCTAAGATGTCCGTGTGTCACACTCTGCAGAGACGAGGCGGCTGAGAGAAGTTGTCCGGACCGAATGGAAAAGACGATGACAGAGAAGATCCACATCGCAGGAGACGTCACCCGGAGGCCCTGGATGTGACAGGTATGTGCTGCTGTATAGTGAATATAATTGAGAGAAGTGGTGAATGTGACGCACAGTACTCACTAGGACCAAAACTGAGGTGCACTTAGGAGAGAGGACTCACCCTATCCTCTAGGAATCAAATGGGTAAACAATAAAAGAACCTGGCCACTCTCGATATTTGGACCACAAGAAAATGTATTATTACACAAATATGTTAAATGAAAGTCAAATAAAATGTCCCCTTCCCGTACTGAACTACTACGTCTAAAATACTACTAAATACACAAGCATATTAATAACATCGGAAATCCTAAAAGGCAAGATTAATAGCCATATACATTAAAATATTATTCAGCAATAGTATTGTCAATGAGGTAGATGGGTTCCGATTGATGTATACATCCAAAATATCCTGGAAAAAAATCAAGAATGTTCCTGATGTAATGTCACAGATAGTATCTTGTATGTCAAATAGAAACAATGTGTACACACGCTCAGAGGTAGCGGCGTCCCGCTATAAAAAAACGCCAGCGGCGTCCCACTGGAGAAAACTTCCTAAGAACGGTCTTACCGTGTATAGGAATGTCCCACAGCTGCTCAGTTAGATGGTCCTATGGTTATCAGACCAGTACTCACGAGCGTCTTTCGTCCCCGTTCTCCCGTGCTAGTGGTTTGTTTGGTGCATGCAGCTAGACTCCGGCTTGTGTGGTTAGTCTTACGCTGAATAATTCAACCATTCGCGCGGCGGACGATATTTGGAACACACTGCAGGCTTGTCACTTGCATCGGATGGCCATACACTTTGGGGTCCTGGCTAAACGCGTTTCGGGGTATCTGGTCACCCCTTCCTCAGACTTTCTTGATTTTTCCAGGATATTTTGGATGTATACATCAATCGGAACCCATCTACCTCATTGACAGTACTATTGCTGAATAATATTTTTATATTTTAATGTATATGGCTATTAATCTTGCCTTTTAGGATTTCTGATGTTATTAATATGTTTGTGTATTTAGGAGTATTTTAGATGTAGTAGTTCAGTACGGGAAGGGGACATTTTATTTGACTTTCATTTAACATATTTGTGTAATAATACATTTTCTTGTGGTCCAAATATCGAGAGTGCCCAGGTTCTTTTATTGAATATAATTGAATATAAGCCCAAGGTACAAGATCACCCTGTACTATGTACTGCAAGCATGCAGCTGCTTAACCCTGACTGTGACATCACTGTGTATACCCTGTACTGTGATGTCACTCACTGTGCATGTTAACCCTGTACTGTTAGTGACAGTACAGGATTAATATGCACAGTGATGTCACATACAGTACATCCAGGGACCAGGGTTAATGCAATGTGACATCACAGTACAGGGTTAATATGCAAAGTGACATCTCAGTATAGCCAGGGTTAATGCAAAGTGTTAATATGCACTGTGAATATAAGCCCTGTACTGTGTTGTCACTGTGCATATTAACCATTTACTGTGATGTCACTGCATATTAAAGGGATACTCCGGGATAGGAAAATAAATCCCCTATCCAAAATATAGGAGATAAGTGTCTGATTGGGGGGGTCCGGCCGATGGGATCCCCCATGATCTCCTGCATGGTACTCCGGATCTCCTTATGCTCGGAGCAGTGGTCAACACTCCTCCTCCATGTATCGATGGGAGAGCCGCAGATACAGCACTTGTGTATCTCCGAGTCTTCCATAGAGATACATAGAGGGGGAGTGTTGACCACACCACCGCTCCATGCGGTGGTTAACACAGCTTATTTCTTGAGGACTGAGCTGGGGCGCCGTACGGAGGATCACGAGCATCCCAACGATCTTCGTAGGGGCCTCATATTCGAGTTTCGCCTAAGGCCTCACAAAGTCTAGAGCCACCTCTGAATGCCAGTAACCAACATGGTTACAGAATTGCAGTGAATGCCAGCACTTACCTGCATGTTTATTTGCTGCGGAGCAGCCAACTAACGTGCGGGGAGGAGACTCGAGCATTGCGCTCAAGCACAACCAGTGTTTGGCCAAACACCGCGATGTGCCGAGCATCGCGATGCTCGAGTAAAATTTTTGTCCGCCAGAGCATGCTCGCCCAACACTACTATTGAACTACACTTCCCAAAGTTCATTCTTTCAACCTGTTAAAAAGGCACAATTATGACCAAAGAGTGGGCAGATGTCACAAAGACCATCAATAAATGTGAAAAAGCTTCCTGTCTATAGACATCCTTATTCCTTACATGTTCTACTGTAAACAGCCATGTTGTCTGGTTTAATGCTGCCATAAGCATTTTTATAATTTAAATACTTTCTGGAAATCTATAACAAATTTTAAATATGACAAATAGAGAACATCTAGAAAGTTGCATGACAGGTTTGTGTTAAAGTATACTCATGGCCACCAGGAAAACAGGCAATTTGTGGACAAAAATTGTTAGGCTGTGGTTTACTCCAAAAATATGCTAGCAATTTCCTCTTTCACTAAACTGACTATTTAGGAGGAGAAGCTAGCTACTTAGCCCTTCACCAAACCCATTGTTTAGGAGGAGAAGCAAGCTAGTTCCTGCTTCACCGAACTTACTATTAAGGAGGAGAAACCAGCCACTTCCTCCTTTACCAAACTGACTATTTAGGAGGAGAAGCTAGCTACATCTTCCTTCCTCACTATTTAGGAAAAGAAGCCAGCTACTCCCTCCTTCACCAAATTAAGTATTTAGAGGAAAAATGAAAACAACTTACTAAAACTCCACTGTTTCTATTTAGAAGGAGATGCTAGCTATTTCTTCCTTCACCAAACTCACTATTTAGGAGGAGAAGATAGCTACTTACTCCTTCACGAAATTCACTATTTAGGAGGAGATGCTAGCTAATCTTCCTTCACCAAACTCAATATTTAGGAGAAGAAGCTAGCTACTTTCTCCTTCACCGCATTCACTATTTTGGAGGAAAAGCTAGCTACTCCTTCCTTCACCAAACTCAGTATTTAGGAGAAGAAGCTAGCTACTTCCTCCTTCACCAGACTTACAACTGAACTGCACCATTCATTCTTTCAGCATGTTAAGAAGACAATCTACATACAGAAAAGTATAATGTTGACCATTATAGGTGCCCAGGGCTGGGAATATACCTTAAAGACCATCAATAAATGTGAAAACCCCTCCTGTATGGGGACTTCCTTACATGTTCTATTATAACAGCCATAAAGAAGAATACAATATCTGGTTTTTAATGTTGCCACAAGCATTTGTATAATTTAAGCACTTTCTGAAAATATATAACAAATTTTAAATATGACAAATAGAGAACATCTGGAAAGTTGCATGAGACATTTCTGTTAAAGTAAACTTACGGCCCACAGGGAAACAGCCAATTTGTGGGCAAAACATTGGTAGGCTGTGGATCACAAAAAAAATACTTAGAGAAAAGGGAGGCCCCAATAGAAATAAAATCAAAACAGGATCCTTTCCTGGACAGAAGGTTCTGCTTGCCCCATTGACCTTTAAAGGTGGCTTGACAATTGGCATGTTCTCAGCTCCATTGTTTGCTAACCACTGACCCAATAGTAACTATAGGAGCTGCCTCTATACTAGTCCACCTCACAAAGTGGCTGCTTCCCTCGACAGAAGGCAACAACACCCTTTACATTGGATGTATGAAATAACAAAAAAAAAATAGCACAAGATTATTTTCACTGAATAGCACAAGCTCTTATGCCCATTTTCTTGTGAACTTTAGACTCCAGGCTTGCTCCACAGGCAGAAGGCCTCTGTTCGTATTAGCTGAAATCAGGTAAGTTTGGTTTCTCTGAAAGTGCCAGTTTCTGTAGACATAAGTGACATATTGAGTATAGAAATACCAGATAATCTTTCAGTGGTTTTGTTACATGTAGGCACAATATCACTTTACCCTACAAATGTTTATACCAGTCTTGGGGTTTGTCTTTTTTTTAAATTATTAAATCATTTACTCCAGTAGTGGACATTCGACCACCAGTTTGCCTCATGCATGGTGTCAACCCCTCCATGGACAAAACAATCAGCAGCTCAAAGCACGTAACCAATAGCAGCCTATTTGGTACCACTACTTGCTAGTAGTATTACAGGAGATCCTGTGCTGTATGAAGATGATGGTGGGTTGTTTCTACCACCCCTTTGAGGTCTTGTCTTCAAAACTGCAAAGTGTAGAAGTTTCTTAACCTTATCTCTTGTGCTTTATTACATTTTTCCATTTTTTTGTCCACATTCAGTTCAGAATGTTCACTTTCTCCATCATTTTCCATTTCCTCCATGACAAGGATATGGCCATTTTGCCCAAAAGTAAAGTGCAGTGTGTTTCTTGGTGAATATAAAGTGCACTTACTACAAGAAAGTAAATATTTTATGCCAAGCTAAGAGGATAAAAACCATACAAATGACCACCAATTTTCAAGTTATTGCTAGAAATGAAAAATAGCCACTAGATAAATTGGGTTAATGTGTGTTTGTATGTATGGGTGCACACACAGCTGGGCACACATATCTGAGACAATGTGGCACATCTATTTATGTTGGTGCCTCACCTGTATAATATAAAACATAATAGAAGATAGGTCAAAGGTAGACTGGTTCTAAAGAGTATGGGTTATGGAAAGGCATCCAAAAATACTAGAGGTCACTCCAGTTTTTCAAAAAAGTTAATGAATCCCATATTTCATCTATGAAACATGACGGTGTGGTGACCTGTAGTCCTGCAGAACATTGACAATTGAGTAGTTCATATTGTAAGTGCAGCCACAACCCAACAACATTGGGAGATATCTTCTGCAGTTGGGCAAGGTTTTACTGAATCTTTAAAATTTCATATTTGGTATCTTCAATAACCCCAGTTTATACCTTCACCTAGAAGGAACTGTTCCTATGGAGCCCACACAAAGTCAATATGTATGTTATTTAGCAACTTGACTTATTTTGGACCCTATACACAAGATACGGCAGTGACATTTTTAGATGGAGGCTACTTGGTTGTAGACACTCCTGAAGACTGGAACTGTACTGGGTGCAAACATCTACAAATTCTTCAGGTTGTACATTATTTGTGACATTAATAGCATTGGTTGAGTAACTGCTTGACTCTGTAAACCTATGCCTACTTGCCAAGGAACCTTTGAAGAACATCCATGAGCTGGTTCATTCACCTTCATAGCCTTTATCTAGTCAAGATGTTTCAGGGTGGATTTGCTTGTATATATACAGCTTTATTTGCTATGTTTTAAAACTTAAGGTATCCTTAGATGCTGGTTTGAAGATCTCCATTAAGCAACGTGCGTTGCGTTTCTGTTGTTTCGTTTAACCTAGATTTGTCTTGTTTGCTATCACTTCTGTCTCCTTCATCCATGCCACTGACCTTGGATAAGCAAAGGACATTCTTAAAACTCTTTTTAAAATTGTCAGATAGAAAGGCATAAAGTATGGGGTTGGCACAGCTATTGGCATAACTCAGAACCACTACAAAGTCCCACATGGCTTTTAAGCCTGGAGTTGGCACTATTAAGAGTGAGACAGAGGAGACATTAAAGATGTAGAACGGGAGCCAACAAAATATAAAAACCGCTACCACTATAGACACCATCCTTGTAACTTTCTTTTCTGACCTTTTTCTTTTGGAGGAGCCAACTCTTATCCCAGAGGACTTCACTTTTATGATGATGAACAGATAGCAGAGGCAGATAATACTGAGGGGAACCAGAAATCCTAGGATGAAGGCGTAAATGATAAAACCAGTGTACCAGGTGCCAGAGTTATCAGGCCAGATAATGGTGCAGCTGCCACTTCCATGGTTTAATTGTACCCCGGCATAATTCATGATGGGCATGATGACCAAAAGTGAGATGGCCCATACGGCAGCATTGACCATCTTAGCAGTCCTTGGTCTCCTCCATTTTGCAGACTTGATTGGATGAACCACTGCAAGGTAACGGTCCATGCTCATGACTGTCAGGCAGAAGATACTGGTGAACTGGTTAATGCCATCCACCGTCATGACAATTCTGCAAATAACTTTGCCAAAGGGCCAGTGGACCAAAGCCACCTGCATGGCCAAAAAGGGCAGGCCAAGCATAAACAGTTCATCTGCTATGGCTAGGTTTAGGATATAGATGTTGGTGATGGTCTTCATCTTGGCATATCGGAGTATGACATAAATGACCAGTGTATTTCCACAAAGTCCAACAATACATACCACAAAGTAGATGAAGGTCAGGATGGCATTGCTCGTCAGGTCATAGTAGTGTGATGTTGAGTTGGTGGATGCATTGTTAGTTGTCTCCATAATGTACCCCTGGGAAACAGGAGAAAAATATAGCTCTGTGATGTTGGGTAAGTCTGAGTAATCCTGCTCCATTTTGTCGTTCTCTAGTGAGCACAAATGGCGTTTGTTTATTCAATACTCATGGCAGATCCTTGGGTCTCTTGTAGTCTGGTGGACACTAAAACACATAAAAGCAAAAATCATTAAAAGCTAGCAACTGTAAGTAACAACAGATTGACAAATCTATTTACTCTGCCCAAGCCTACGTAGCTACGGCTACACATTATTGATCTTGCCTTTCCATGTATACCATAATGTTCGATTCCAATGTATATCTATGCAGTTCAGATCTACACAACATGTTCCGTTTCTCTCTATCCATATCCATAGAAGATTCCAAAATTCTGCTGGTTGCCATTGGAAACAGACAGCAATTTAGCTCCACCTGTTGTCAGATGTATGACGTGGCTTATTCCTATCCGAATAAATCTTATCTTCAATGCCCTGCTGTCTGGACATCAGAAGAACCCTTTAGAGAACATCCACACACATCCAAATTGGGGTCAACATTTGCATAAATTACATGTGAATTAATCGCAGATTTGCCATTGATTTTACCCAATTCATTGAAACTCACAGTGAAAATCTGGAAGATAAATTGAAGTTTCATTAGTGAATTTCTACACTGTTCCACAGGGTGTGGATGAGATTTCAGAAAAATCTCATCCACTTTGCTGCTGCTGTAAATGCTGCAGATTTTCCACCTGCAATATGTGGTGGATACCCTGCAGTGTATCCATCCTGTGTGGACATACCCTTAAAGAGGTTGTCTGATGAAGAAATCAGCTGATCGATGCAGGTCTGGTCATAAGGCAAAGCTGCAGCTACACATTGTATCACTAGACACCATGCATGGACATGCTTGGTCCACCAGTGTAGAAGTTATGGACATAGAAACCCCCCTTCTATGATGCCCATATTCCATAATAGACCATAGGGCTGTCATGATGAGACAACTCCTTTAAAGGGAGTCTGTCACCAGTTTAACCAATCACAATGCCTTGTAGGGCTAGATAAGCTGAATGTACCTTTCACTTAGTGGTCCATTGCTTATTGCTTCATTCTGGAGAACATTACTTTTAATCTATATGCAGGTGAGCAGGGATGTGCACAAAGGGCTCCCTTGTTTCTCTTGCTTCCTCAGCCAGTCCCACCTCTCCGTCTTAATTGACACTGCCAGGTTCCTGCATAGTCATTTCGCCAGGCCCTGTTATCCAAGAAGTGGAAGGAGGGGCTGGCAGAGGAAGCAGGAGGAGCAAGGGTGCACAGAAGATCTTGAGCCCACCCTCGATGCACTCAACTGCTCATTTTCATATGGATTAAAAGTACTTTTTCTCCAGAATGAAGCAACAGATCACTAAGTAGAAGGTATAATTACGTTCAGCTGAGAAAGGTTCCCTTTAATGGTATCTTTGGATGAAAATGTAAACGTCATCATTGGGGAAGCCAAGTATTTGCCAAGTTTTATGATATTTTGAAGAAACATCTATTGGAAGGGGAAAGTGTTCACTGTTCAGGGCCCTCATCTATTTTCCAGAACAGGAATAACTTCCAAACAGCGCCCTCTCTGTCTGGAGGACCCAGAAAATCTGTGCATTGCACACATAGCCCACTGATTTCTATAGGTATCAGGTAACCATTTAGATCACTTGTGGTGATGCTGCGAAGGAATTGGAGGTTGTCTGTCACCTCTGTAATGGCATTTACACCAAAAGATTATCTGACAGATTTTCTGACCATTGATAGGTCAGATGGCTGTTTATACACACAGATCTTTTGTTAGACCATGGGTGCGGCCGTTCTACTTGGTGCATTGTGGGTTGAGACACTCCATTCACACACCCACACCTGGCTTCTCCTGTGTAATTGCTACCAGTTCTGAAATATCAAGAATTCAATCTGAATTTCAGGATAAATTCGATTTGCCACGAAGCTGAATTTCCTCGTGCTTCGTGGTAGCGAATCGATTTAACCTGAAATAGTGTAAAAATAAATAAATCATAATTACCTCCTCCATTTGCCGGCCGCCGCCATCTTGATGGAACATTTTGGGCGAAATCTCGTGCGTGGTGACGTATAACATCACCACGCTGGTCGGCGTGCCAATATCATCTCGGGCCACGCAAGATTTCGCGATCTTCAAGCAAGATGGCGGCGGCCAGACCGTCACGAGAAAATGGAGGTGGTAAGTATGATAAAAAATAAAATTCTGCAAATTTTACTGTTTTTGCTCTCAAAATGCCGTGATCAGCTATGAATGCAGCATCTGAGGGGTACAATGACGGCGCTATCACAGCTCCCTGTCATTGCACCTGCTACTTACAAAAAATAAAATGCGCTTCGTGACAAAGTAATTTTTTGGTCAAATTTTGTGAAGCAGCCGAATTGAATTTTCTAAAACTTTGCTGATCTCTAAATATAATGTATCTACTGTGACGAGGGGACATCCTCTGCGTCTGGAGGAAGGAAGGTTTGTACACAAACATAGAAGAGGATTCTTTACGGTAAGAGCAGTGAGACTATGGAACTCTCTGCCTGAGGAGGTGGTGATGGTGAGTACAATAAAGGAATTCAAGAGGGGCCTGGATGTATTTCTGGAGCGTAATAATATTACAGGCTATAGCTACTAGAGAGGGGTCGTTGATCCAGGGAGTTATTCTGATTGCCTGATTGGAGTCGGGAAGGAATTTTTTCCCCTAAAGTGGGGAAAATTGGCTTCTACCTCAGAGGGGTGTTTTGCCTTCCTCTGGATCAACTTGCAGGATAACAGGCTTTTCAGCCTTATAAACTATGTTAATATGTTAAATTTTTAACAATTCTTTTTTTCTGTTTGCTCCCATCATTTCCATGCATTTATCTAGGAAGCTGAGCTGCAATACCATACACAACATAGGAAGCGCTGCTTCTGGAAAGAAAGAGAGCAGACATTTTTTTTTCTAATGTTGCTTCCTTACCATGGAATCCCCCCCCTTTTCTGTATGTGTCCTCACATAACTCCATGTAATGTGCCCCTTTAATTCCTTCAGTCATTGCTCTCAGTGTAACTCGCATTACGGTAATATTATTGTAAAACGTAACCAAGGCAGCGATGCATTAGTCTCACACTTCCCACGCTCCTCCGTACATTGCCTGGATACTGATATTACAGTACATTTTGCCACTTTATAATGACCCAGTCCTGATCCGTCACGCTGGTTGCAGAGGTCTGGCAGACGCAGAATGCAATCGGTTATTTCCAGCCGTCTGAAAAGACTATTGATTTTGTATCACGCTCTCACTCTAATAGGAAACATTTCAAACACTTTAATAAAGCCTGATTGTGGGTTTAGCCACCAGTATGCTCTGTACTGGCATCTGTATCAACGAGGTCCTATCTGACACATTTATCAACCAGGTCATACATCGAAAGTGGAAATCCATGGTCCTCCCTAAAGCCTCTAAACCCGCTCTCTATCATCTAGGTGTAAATAGTTTGTTCCATAATCTATGTCCAACCATTACTACGGAAGCGTAAACTAGAGCAAGGACGACCTTATGATGGACGGATGGTGGCCTCGGCGCCGGGCGGTATTTTCTGTTGCTATCTCTAAGGGCCAACTTACAAGTAAGCCAGGCAGCCGAACTCAATGTCAGGCAGCAGCTGCAGAAGGAAATGAGATTTCAGGATGTATAAAGAGAGAGAGAAGACCCTGTCACCCCAAGGTAATATTGTTTTTTTTTAGAAATCCCTCGTGAGGTTGAATATTGAAGTTGGGAAGAGGGAGAAGTTGATGGAGGCAATGGCAGAAGTTAACATGAACATGTCTTCAAGAAGGTTGAAGACACAAGTAGTGTTGATGACATTCTAGAGAAGCTCCGTGACCTGACAACCCCATAGTAACATAGCCGAAAAGCAACGAGGAACTTATTTTTACACCAGGTTACGTCCTTCTTAGAGCCAGGAGGCTAGTTACTAGTTAGACCAGAGAGGGGAAGTTGATGGAGGCAATGGCAGAAGTCAGCATGAATATGTCTTTAAGAAGGTTGAAGACCCAAGTAGGGGTGATGACATTCTAGAGAAGCTCTTGGACTGACAATCCCATAGTAATATAGCCAAAAAGCAATGAGGAACTTATTTTTACACCAGGCACTTATGTCCGTCCTGGAGTAAGGAGGCTAGTTACTAGTTAGATTCATTTCCAAGGTCCTTGTCAGATGACATAACGCAGTGACTCTCTACGTGCCGCTCTCTGTTTAGATCTGCATCATTTCATTAGACGAAGAGGAGTACACCAGTCTGACCACATTTCATCAGCTCATGTTTCCTACTATACTTATGGTCCAGGGCTGACTACTGTAGTGAGAAGATACGAGGCAGGAAGACATATGAGATAGCAAGACCGAATTCTTCTTAGGTGATGTTTAGATCTGAGGAGCTTTGCCCTTGAATACTCACATTTTACCCAGTTTGGCTTGCCATACGAGGACCACTACCACTTGTAGTATCACAGCCTTATCTCCGTTAGGAACCTGTTACACAATTAAGGGGTCCAGGAAGCTGAGAGATGGGGAGCTGTTTGTCAGGATCTTCATACTAGTGGGCACCAGAGATTTTCTTGCCCTGATTCACATAAGGACTCTACAAAATCTGGTTTTGTCTATTTAACCCCTTAGGAATCTGCACTTTGTGAGTCAGGGGAAGAAAGGATGTGTCCATTTATGAATCCCATATCTTACGCCCTAGACCGTGGAATTTAGTGAGCACCTACAGTCCACAGTTAGCTTAGTTTAGCGAATGATAAGTCATTCTGGGACTCGTAGTGCCTGATCATCTCTCGCCCTACGCCTTTATTTAACCCTTCATGTCATCTTGAATTTTCAGTTGATATTTGATTTTGAATCACCAGAAATTATGGCTACCCTCTTTCTCCATATGGCAAGCAATGCTAGGACTTGTGGTGCCAGGGAAGCTGAGGAGACTGACAGAATACAAGTCATAGGTAGTCCAGGGGGAAGAGGAATCGCTGATCGGTTAGCACTTGTTGCATGCGGATTGTGAGCTCTTTGCAACAAAGTAACAAATGCAAATTGTTGCTATTTATAAACAAACAATGGCTGATACAATACACACCCGGACTCTTTTAGTGGGTGATGTGCTGTGCTGATATGCAACTCATGGCATCCTAATGTGCCAATCAGTTCTGTGCCATGCATTCTGCCAACTACCATGTCAAATATAATGATCCTAGTACACTGGCGTCCTGGCAGAACTGCTCCATGTCATTAAAGTGGCTGATAAGATTAGTCAAAGTTACAATTTACTTTGAGCAAACAGGTTGAAGAAAAATTCAAAGGGAAACAGCCCCATACAATCAGGAGAGTAGCTGCCCCGGGTGTTGCGTGCCAGGGCGGTGGGATGTCAACAAGTCACTCTGCCTTGGCAAGGTTATTTAGATACAGGGCTAGGGTAGCAAACTGAATCTTTTTACCCTGGGCATAGGAAAATCTGCATAGAATATATTCATAGCTCACAATATAGCCCAGCGATGGCTAACCTCCGGCACTCCAGCTGTGGTGAAACTACAACTCCCAGCATGCTCCATTCATTTCTATGGCAAGTGTACATCTTGGGAGTCGTAGTTTTACCACATCTGGAGTGTCGGAGGTTAGCCATCACACATATAGCCTAACCCTGAGGTGAGAGATTGAATAGATCTGCTCGGATATTAGAAAAACATAGGCTCATTTTGGTGCAAAGAAATAAATAAAAAGTCGCTTACCTGTCTAGGGTCACCTAGGGGTTCAAGACGCTCCAGGGAATCCACCGTCTTCTCCAGAAGTGCACCTGATGAAGTCCATTGTCCTGAAGTTTCTCACCTGCGAGAGATTTCGGAAACTCTCCGATGTATTTCTGAGATCTGATGGGAGTAGTGCTCTTGGCTGCGTTTGGATAGTGACTTCCCTCTCCAGCTGGTCCTCGGCAACAGAGCTCTCCAAGTGCGTGTGTGCTCAGTCTGAAGCTCCCTCTACATCTGAGGGTTGTATCCAGGAGTAATGAGAGGAGGACTTGCAGAATTCCTCCTGTTCACACACAGATGGTGCTCAAGCCATACAATCTCTCTCAAGTCTATTGCGAGCTGGAAAGATGGAGACAGCGTCTGTCGCTCGCTCCCTGAATACAGCCCCCCCCCCACCTCAGTCACCACTGACAGCCGTCAGTCACTGCACTTATTTCTGTATTTACTGTATCCATTTATAAAAGGTAAGGGTGCAGATTTGTTGCAAACATTCCTGCTATTATCCCAATAAGGCTACATGCACTCGACCGTATGTGTTTTGCAGTCCACAAATTGCAGAGCCGCCCCAAAAAAAAAAAAAAAAAGGATGCCATCCGTTTTTTTTGCAGTTCCATTGTAACAATGCCTAAAACGGACAAGAATAGGACGTGTTCTATTTTTTGGGTGGGGCTACGGAACGGACATACAGAGGCGGACAGCACGCGGTGTGCTGTCCGCATTTTTTGCGGACCCATTGATAGAAAACGGAACGGACACGGAAACAAACAACATTCGTGTGCATGTAGCCTAAGGGTAAGGTTCTGTATCATCTGCAGATGTAGCAGAGCTGAGGTTGTCGTTCAGTAGATTTTGTACTAACATGATCAGGAAACTGTGAAAATGACATATTCAGCTCTGCTATATCTGTAGATGTGTTTCCAATGTACAAGGGGTTAATTATTTCTCCTGTACCAACTGGTATGTGAATGTAACTGAATATAGCAGCCTACACACACATACGGGAGGATGGGATCAAATTGGAAAAAAAAAGTATGTTTTAGCAATTTGTAAACCCCCTGCCTCCCCATCTTGTACCTGGGTTTAACATAAAATCTTATCTGGGTGATAACGGCTATCAGTTTTTTTTTTCTGCTTGCTGTCAATGAATAGGGATACATCTTGAAGCTGGAAATGTCCTTCCCATGCAAGTGTTTTGTCACAATGTATCAGTACAGGTAAGTCCTAGACAGAAGAGACTTCTGCTGTTACCGCTATATTTAACCCACTATGGATTACCTGTATTTGATAAGCTATGGCAAACCTTCTGCACTAGGTCAGGGGATTTTATTTCCGTTCACTGACAGCAAGCAAATATTAAAAAAATATATATATATGTGGTTTACAAGCAAAGCACAGAGTTAAAAAAAATAAAAAAAGTTACTGAGATGCAGTTGTGGTGGGGAGGGTGCAGAAAAGTAGCCCAAACAGCTCAGGCACAGGAAACCCTTAGCAAACATATTCTACAAAGATGCAGATGTAGTTGAGCTGTTTTTGTAATTTGCCATTTTCTGCTTCAGTGAAATTGCTTCCATGAAGAACAGCAGATTGAAGTTTAATAAACTATCACACATATAGGAATGTCTTATCCTGTAGCCCATCCTAATGCTCACTCACAGCAGCACAGAGTATTTCATGTTTACAAGATAACTTGTGAACTGTTTCCTGCTCTGTCTGGAGAAGGGATGACAGGTCTGCGTGAGATCATGACAAGCAAAAATATAGATAATGGAAGGAGTGGGGGTCTATGGTTGGCACAGGCTGCACCTGCAGGGCATTGGTGCTGACGTCCTCACATCTGAAGGATCAGTACACGGAACAGAAGGAGCTGAATGAGAGGCACAGATTGCCCATTCTTTCATCCTGACGTCCCCATTCTTTGATCTGATAAGGAAACGTCAGTGACAAGCAGAGCGTTTATGTCTCCAGACGTGTGTGTAATAACATACAAGTCTAATGAGCAGGTCCCAAAAGCCATAAATCAGTATAAAGCGTCAGAAGGAAGGAGTCCTGAGCATGCAAGAGCGTAATAATAATAATAATTAGGGATGGGCGAAGCAAGCGTCACATCCAAGGTCCGAAGGCGATTCGCTCATAACTTTGTTTTAATGTTTCGCGGAGATTCACCTCCGTACAGCATTAAAATCTATGGGCTCTGGCGAGGGAAATTCGTTATCACGGGACTTTGGTAAATAACTTCGAGATTTGATTTTTCAACTTGAAAACCAATTTTTAAACGTGGTACGGAAGCCAAATCGATGGCCAAAGTTATTCACTGAAGTGATAACTCCTTTCACCTCTCCGGAGCCCATACATTTGTATACTGTTCGGAGACAAATCCCCGTGCAGCATTCAAACGAAGTTTTGAGCGAAGTGACTTCAGTTCTATGAGCCAAAAGTAACTTTGCTCATCAATTATAATAATATTACTGGGAGCGAAAGACTGTACTCTACTACACAGAAAATATGGATAACTCACATATGGAGGAGTTTAGTTTCTCTGTTGTACTCACAGATCTCATATGTCCTATCACATATCTATCTTCTATGTATATGTCTGTCTATCCTATCTATCTCATATATCTACTACAGTATCTATCGATCTATATACACATGTATCTATCTCATCTATCTATCTATCTATCTATCTCAGATTTATCTCATATATCTTATCACATATCTATTGTCTATGTATTGTCTATCCTATCTATCTATCTATCTACACATCTATCTATCTATATATCTACACATCTATCTATCCATCCTCCTGTATATCTATCTTTCCTGGATGTCTACAGCAGCACAGTCACAAATAGTTTAAATCTTCCTAGGTACAACTAGTCAGAGACAGGTTAGCAAGTAGTAATAGTCAATCACTCAGTTAACCAACCACCCAGGACCCTATAAAGCTGAGCAGGAAGAAGGAGTCAGTGTATTTTATTTCTCTGTAGGTCATGACAGAGACAAAATCACAGGAGCCTGCCGCTTACCCAGCTGTATACAGGGCATAGCCTTTGTCGCTCAACTTGAAGAAGCAGCAGAACGGCACTTGCTCTGATTTACATAATACATTGTGCCTCTTGCAGAACATTAATCACCCCTTATACAGATGCAGAGGCCGGGTTTGGGGTGGCCCCAATGCTACGCTGTGACCCCGGACACCGTTGAGGTGTCACCACATGTTGCTGCTCTCCACAAGGGATGGTAAGGCGTGGTGCACCCAATGGGAAATAAGTTCAGAGAGTCAGGGTCTGCGGTAAACCAGTGTGCTTCTTTACTGGAGAAATTCA